>NW_027256887.1:4527238-4694738 GCF_029215685.1 Pituophis catenifer annectens
GTAACCTTTCCCTGCCATGCCCACCAAGCCACACCCCCAAAGCCATGCCACGCCCACCAAGCCACACCCACAGAACCGGTAGCACATTTCCCGTTCTGGCCGAACCGGTTTGTTACAGTATGTGAAGCCCATGTCTTATCATAGCCCATTCTGATCAACAGTCATCTTTCAGTAAAAAACAAACACCATCTGATTATTTAAAAAAAAATACCAGAAACATAAGAATTATTCCCCAATAATAAAATTGTCACTCCCCAGTTCCTGAAAAACTGTTGGCAGTCTGCATCATCTTCAAATCTTCTCTTTTGATACTGAGGAAAAAGAACTCTTAGCTGCTATAAATTCTTGTTGAGAGCCCTCCATCAATGAAAGGATAATATAAAGGAAGCTTATTTATCAAAATAATAAAGGTGAGATTAAAAAAAATAATCTAAATGAAATTAAACTAAAATTAAATAGGCATTTTTAAAATTTGGACGGACAAAAAACGAAGCAGTTAGCCCTGCCAGGAATTTCAAAAGTCAAATTCCAGAATTTTAATAAAATTACACAAGTCCTGTTTGTTTATGTCTCAACTCACAATAATTTACGACACTGAGAAGTTGGAATTTCCTTTCAGATGGGAAATATGTCTTCTACCCCGACTCTTGTTGTGACTTGGCTGATAACACAACATCAGGATTGTCGTTTCAGACTTTGTCAGTAACAACTTTCCCATTGGCAGTAATCCTTGTGAACAAACAGATTTTATTCTTAGATTATCCCCATCGCCAGAAGTCGGGGGAAAAATTGTTGTAAGGGTTTCCTTCCTTCTACAAGTTGTAACACTGGAAAAGTTGTCTAAAAGAGTATTTCTCAATAGCCAGGCAGCCAAGATTTTTATCCAGTGAAGACAAAACACTCTCAGACAGGAGATTTATCATTGTTTAGTAGAAAGATTTATAGCAGGATTTTGTAAATGCAAAAGTTAAAATAGATTTTAAAAAGTGTCCCATAGTGAAAACAATGCATGATACATACGAGCACATCGGCACCAACATTCCTACAAGAATGCAAGGTGTGAGGATCGAAGTTTTACCTCAGGTAATCCTCGATTTATAACCACAACTGAGTCCAAAATTTCTGTTGCTAAGTGAGACAGTTGTTAAGTGAGTTTTGGCTCACTGTACGACCTTTCTTGCCCTCGCTGTTAAGTGAATCACTGCAGTTGTTAAGTTAGAAACACGGTTGTTAAGTGAATCAGGCTTTCCCCATCAACTTTACTTGTCAGAAGATCACAAAAGGGGATCACGTGATCCCGGGACCATGGAACCGTCATAAATATGAGTCACTTGCCAAGGACTAACTGTATAGTCTTAGAATGAGGCTCTGAATTTAAAGAGACGTGCTTTGGAATAAATGGGAGTAAGATTTACCTCAGAACACCGTCTACTAAGTACAGCTAGTCCTCCCCATACAACAGTTCATTTAGTGACCGTTCGAAGTTGGCCCACTGTATGACCTTTCTTGCTCCCGACGTTTTGGTGACGTCGTGTGAAAAACGGTCATAAGTCGCTTTTTTCAATGTAACTTCGAATGGTCACAAAATGAACTGTTCTAAGTCAAGGACAAACTGTACTACAGTTTTTCCCATTTTTTAAAAAATAAAATAAAATATGAAGGCAGAAATGACACCCTTACGTATTTCTGTTCTGAAAGAATTTCACATAAAAATTACAAAACCCAGCAATGCAGATCAAGGTTGCTGTTTTCATCGGGATTTTAATAGATTTAAAATATCTTTGATTAACCAGTTACGGTGAAGTTTGATCTACAGAGCATTAAATTAAGAGTGAGGTTAAGATTTAGACTTTTTTGTTTTGAAATTACGGTGCCAGTTCCCATTATTTGGAGAAAATGTTAAGTTTACACACGGAGTGATTTGACGCCGCAGGGAAATTACGCATAGCTTTCTTAAAGGAGTAACGGAAATTAGAAGATAAGCAGATACGCTTACAACTTCACTGCACTGCATACGGAAACAAAACGGAGGAGACTGGAATAAATGACAAGAATACGGAATATATTGCAAAACACAATGCCATCCAGGTATTTCCCGCATTCTGTACAGGTCGTCCTTGACCTCGTTGTGCGACGGTCCTGTTTAGTGACGGTTTGCCGTTACGATGGTGAGCAAAAAGTAACAATCCTCCGGTTTATAACCTTTGTGGGTCTGTGAAAGAAAAAGAAAATTTAAAACCATCAGCACGGTCATTATTTCACTCAGCGACCGTTGCCGGTTCCAATTTTGGTCGCTAAACAAGGACTACTTGTAAGTATAACATTACTTATTAGTGAGCTTACTAAATTCCATTTCCAGGAAAGTGTATGTATGTGTGTTATCCAGAATGCAGTAGAGAATGTATAATACTGCATTCTAATTTGCTTAACTTTGAATAAGTGTGAATGGCCACTTGGGAAATTTTTATTTCATTTCTATTTTAAAGAAAAATGGAGCACTCCTACAGTTTTAAGCTGCAGTCCTCTGAATGTTTCCTCATAATGACTCTTAGTGTTCTGCCCCAGCTACGGACCCCAAAGAACGCAGCACACACAAAGTCCGTTCAAATCTTAGTTTACTAAATAAACCAGTTTTTTACAATGGTTGTTAATTAACTGCATTAACAGCTGCCAAGAATTCAAAGAATAATACTGAAAGCTTACTGTGGTTGGCAGAATGCCCAGAAACAATTTGCAGGAAGCTGATAAGATAAGCAAGACAAGACACGAAGGTATGTGAAGAAAGTTGTTCCCTGCAAATTGCTTCAGTCAGCGTACATCCTTAAATAGGCTAAGGGAGTGGCCAATTAGCCCCAAGCCTTACTCTCGAGGAGACCTCCTCCTGAGAAGCCACTCCTGCCTTTTGGCAGCTCTGCACGCCCGTGCATTGAGAAGAGGCTCCTCCTCTTCGTCCTCGTCACTTAAGGTAGGTTCTGGAGGTTCTAAAGGCCCTGGCTGAATCCCCATCTCTGGCACCACATCTTCTCCAGCCTCCTCATTGTCCGACTCGAGTGCCAGCTGCACAGGCTGCTGGCGCAGCACCACACCAGCCTCCTCGCTGTTGGAATCAGCTACTAGCTACACAGGCCACTGATGGGCCACAACACTTAGTGGTGTTTTTTCCAGGGGTGGGCTTCAGATCCTTTAGCAATGGGTTTGCTGCCCCGTTGCTAGGTGGGCGTGGCCATGGTGGGCGTGGCCTAGTCGGCCGCCTGCACCATTTTTTTCGCCCTCCCCAGGCTCCGGAGGCTTTCCTCGAGCCTCCAGAAGGGCAAAAATTGCTTCCCCCGGGATCCGGAGGCCCTCCGGAGGCTGGAAACAAGCCTGTTTCCGGACTTCCGGAATCTTTGGTAGGCCCGTTTTTTGCCCTCCCAGGCCCTCCATGTGGCCCCTGCACTTACCTGGAATGATGAACAGGTCGTGTGAAGATTCCTGGGAGGGGCAGGGCGGGGTGGGCGTGGCCAGCCAGGGGTGGCATTTGGGGGTTCGCTGAACCCTGGAGATCCTTGGCTAGAGGTTCGCCCGAACCCGGCCAAACCCCCAGGAGCCCACCATGGTTTCCCCCCCTATGTTTAGTTTTCTTTAATTTATTTATTTATTTATTTATTTATTTATTTATTTATTTATTTATTTATTTATTTATTTTATTGGATTTCTATATCGCCCTACTCCCGAAGGACTCAGGGCGGTGAACAGCCACAGAATAAAACACATAAATACAAAAATTTAAAATAGAATAAAAACGAATTAAATAATTTGGCTGAGACAAATTTAAAATACCCAATAATTTAAAAACAAATTAAAATTTACATTTAAAAGGGGAGAAGATTAATCATTGTAATATGTGCATGTTTTCTTAATTGTACAGCCACTGCTGTGTTATTTGCGATGGCTTGTTATACTGGACTAATAAAATATAATTTTATAAAGTAATTTTTTAATGCATGCAAAAATATTTTTTTTTCTAAAATTGATATTCTGTCCAAGGGATACACTATTATTTAATTTCATTATTTCATTATTTCATTATTTCATTATTTCGTTATTTCATTATCTTTCTTTCTTTCTTTCTTTCTTTCTTTCTTTCTTTCTTTCTTTCTTTCTTTCTTTAATAAAAGGTTTTTTTATTATTTTTAAAACACACAAACAAACATACAATGCATCTTTTCTGAACAGAAAATGTCATAAATGTATACAAATTTTTGTTCACCTCTAACACAATTTTATATATTCGTTTTTTACCATAGTATTTGTTCTTTCCAATTTTAATAAACCAATATTATTACCCTTCATCCTAACCTCTAATCTTGGTATAATTCAATTTTTCTTTTTCCTCCCTAAGTTTGAACCAACCCCTAAATTTAAATTCTCACAACATAATACAGTTCCCAATTATTTCCTTCAATTCCCTTATTCTGGTCACAAAACCAATTACGCATAAATCTTAACTCAGATGTTCCAACTATTACAATCTTGTATATTAAGCTTATTTATATTTCTGAATCTTGTTTCAATTCTCAAACATCCGTACATGTTACCATTACTTCATATTAGCTTAATTAATTTGTTTCTTTTTCTAAAATTGATATTTTGTCCAAAGGATACACTATTATTTAATTTCATTATTTATTTATTTTTTGAACAGAAAAAAGAAGGTGGGAAAACACAGAGAGCTTTGTTTGGAAAATTCCAGGCCACAAAAGGTTAACCGGAAAATTCCATGCCGGAGAAGAGGAATTGCATGTTTCACTTGGAAGCAGATGTACATAGATCACTAATGTTGTAGTTTTTTTTAAACAAACCAGAATTGAAAATGTCCAGGTGTTTAAAGGAATAATGTAGAGAACTGTTTCGCAAGTTTGACAATTTTAAAGATGTATGGATTCAATTCTCAGCTGGTCGGAAAATTCTGGGAGTTAATGTCCACACACCTTGTTAAAAGTTAAGTTGCCAAGGTTGAGAAACACTGACGTAGAGTATGCCTTTATGAAAATCTTGAAGGCCTTCTCGAAAAATGAGCATGAAGTAATATTATTATTTTATTATTATTTATTTGATTTATATCCCGCCCTTCTCCTAGTGGACTCAGGGCGGTGCACAGCCAGAACTAAAACACATATTAATACAAAATTTAATATTATTAAAAGAATTAAATAACTGTGGCCCAAAAATTTAAAACATTGAAAACTAAAACCCATTTGACAATTTAAAAAGCTAAAAAAGACTAAAAAAAGGGGGGGGGTTTCACGCCAGCCCTGCTTGATGGAAAAGAAAAGTTTTTAGGGCACGGCAAAAAACCCGGAGATCTGATATCCTTCGTATCTCCAGGGGCAAATCGTTCCAGAGGGCAGGAGCTGCCACAGAGAAGGCCCTCCCCCTGGGGGTCACCAGCCGACATTGCCTGGCTGACGGCACCCTGAGGAGTCCCTCTCTGTGGGAGCGTACTGGCCGGTGGGAGGCTATCGGCAGCAGAAGGCGGTCCCGCAAATACCCACGTCCCATGCCATGGAGCGCTTTAAAGGTGGTGACCAACACCTTGAAGCGCACCCGGAAGACCACTGGAAGCCAATGCAGCTCACGCAGGAGAGGTGTCACATGGGAGCGGCCCCCGCTCCCATAATCCCCCGCGCGGCCGCATTCTGCACCAGTTGGAGCCTTCGGGTGCTCCTCAAGGGGAGCCCCATATAGAGAGCATTGCAGTAGTCCAGGCGGGAAGTGACGAGTGCCTGAGTGACTGTGCGTAAGGAGTCCCGATCCAGAAAGGGACGCAACTGTAATATAGAACAGAACAAAACAACAGTGTTGAAAGGGACCTTAGAGATCTTCTAGTCCAACCTCCTGCTGAATCAGGGAATTCTATACCGTTTCAGACAATGGTATAGAGCAGTGTTTTATACCGAGTTCAGAAATGGGGCATGCTGGAAACCAGAAGAGCAGCCGTCCAGTGGACATGGCACACTGGGAAGATTATCTTCTGGTTTCCGGTGCGTGCATGCGCACCGGCCACCTGGTTTTCCGGTTTCTGGCACGCATGCGCTTGTGAAGACCTGCTGGCCAGTGTGCAGGTGCTCACCAGAAACCAGAAGATCATCTTCCCGGCGCGCACATGCGCCTCCGGCAGCTGCTCTTCTGGTTTACAGCGCTCGCGTGTGCGTGAAGACCAGCTGGCCGGTGCGTCAGAACCCGGAACAGCAACGGGAATTTGAAATCTAGACAAACATTATTGGAAAAAGGAATTCAAATTGATTGGTGGCCCTATTTACAAAACCGGCAATTATGCTCCCGAACCCAGGGGTGAAATCTAAAATTTGTTACTACCGGTTCTGTGGGCATCGCTTGGTGGGGGGGAGGGGGGGTTAATGTGACTGGGTGGGCGTGGCCAACTTTTTTTTTTTTTTTACTTTTAAAAGCATTTTTTCTACAACCTTAAGAGGTTGCAGGAAAAAAATGCTTTTAGAAGCCTCTGACGATCAGGCAAGTCAGCTGGGATTGCCAGAGGCTTTTAAAGGCATTTTTTTTCCTACAACCTCTTCAGCTGAAGAGGTTGCAGAAAAAAATGCTTTTAGAAGCCTCTGACGATCAGGCAAGTCAGCTGGGATCACCAGAGGCTTTTAAAGACATTTTTTTTCCTACAACCTCTTCGGCTGAAGGGGTTGCAGAAAAAAAATGTTTTGAAAAGCCGCTGACGATCCCAGCTGAGCTGCGCGATCATCAGAGGCTTTTGTTTTTTTTACTTTTAAAAGCATTTTTTCGGCCAAAGCGGTTGTAGAAAAAATGCTTTTAAAAGTAAAAAAAAAACAGCCTCTGATGATCGTGCGGCTCAGCTGGGCATGGGGGTGTGTGCAGGGATTTTTGCTACCGGTTCTCCCAACCACCCGCCGCCATCGCTACCGGATCGGGCGATCCGGTCCGAACCGGGAGCATTTCATCCCTGAGCCCACCTCTGTTTATTGAGTCCTTTTCTGGAAAGGACCACTGGTTCCAAATCGGAAAAAACCTTGTGTGTATGTGTGTGGGTATGTTCCTGCCTGTGATATTTTAAGGAAAGACTGCATTGTTTTCCAGAAATCTATTCTCATGACCTTCCAGGTGCCCCAAAGCTTTTGAAACCTCCCCATTAAAGATTTTCTGAACACCTGGTGTTAAGTCTTCTTTCCCTCAAAGGATCCACAACTTTCTCTCTCTCTCTCTCTCTCTCTCCCTCTCTCTAATTACAAATCTTTCTCTCCCGGTTAATTCCCAGAAAGCATCAATAATCCCAGTGGGAGGCAGGCAAACTGCTTTCATCTTGCATTTCGGCCGTACTCACCAACATTTATTTACCGGTGTGCCGTTTCTCCCTTGCAAATATTTTTAACCTGGGCAGCCTAATGATTAAACTGCTGGGCCTGTTTCGGGAGCCCAAGAGGGTTTAATCATTAGGTCAGAAAAGCTAGAGAAACTCCCAGAAAAGTTGAGAAGTAGCAGCCAGAGAGACCCTTCCTCCCTTCCCCCACCCAACCTAGGCCTACATTCCCTAACTGATTGATGGAGAAACCGGACACTGTTTCACCCTGAGGTAATAAATTGACTTTCCACCACCATTTCTCCCTTCCCCCAAAGTCCGGGGAAAAGGATCGAGGGAATGAGAAGCTTTCTGGAATAATGTTCAAAGGGTCTCTTCTCCATCCAAAGACCATGAACATCTCCTCTTTCTGAAGCCCATAACCACAAACACAGAATAACAGAGTTGGAAGGGACCTTGGAGGTCTTCTAGTCCAACCTTCTGCTTAAGCAGGAGACCCTATGCCATTCCAGACAGATAACTGTCCAGTCTCTTCTTGGAAACATCCAGTGGTTGAGCATCCACAACTTCTGGAGGCAAGTTGTTCCACTGGTTAATTGTTCTGTCAGGAAATTTCTCCTTAGTTCTAGGTTGCTTCTCTCCTTGATTAATTTCCATCCATTGCTTCTTGTCCTGCCTTCAGGTGCTTTGGAGAATAGCTTGACTCCCTCTTCTTTGGGGCAGCCCAGGGGTGAAATCCTCCTGGTTCAGACTGGTTCGCCCGAACAGGTAGAGATGGCGGCTGGTGGTTCGGAGAACCGGTAGCGATGGTGGTGCGAGGCTCTGCCCACTCTGCCCTCTCGCCCGGTTGTCGTTACTTCCTGGTTTTAACCAGGAAGTAACCTGTTTTTTATCCTCTGCGCATGCACAGAGGGTCCAAGCATGCATGTGACACACACGCGTAATCGAAGCCAGCGTGTGCACAGGATGCGCGCGCTTCCGAATTGTTTGGGAAGGTAAGTAGATTTCACCCTTGTGGCAGCCCCTCAAATATTGATAGGGATGACTCCTTGGGGTTCAATCCAGAGCCACAAATATTCCTTTCTATTGGTACCTCCAATTTCAGACAATGTAGAGTTTGCTGTAAGAATGAATGTTGTTGTTGTTAGTTGTGAAGTCGTGTCCGACCCATCGTGACCCCATGGACAACATTCCTCCAGGCCTTTCTGTCCTCTACCATCCTCTGGAGTCCATTGAAGCTCCCGCCGACTGCTTCAGTGACTCCATCCAGCCACCTCGTTCTCTGCCGTCCCCTTCTTCTTTTGCCTTCAATCGTTCCCAACATTAGGCTCTTCTCCAGGGAGTCCTTCCTTCTCATTAGGTGGCCAAAGCATTTGAGTTTCCTCTTCAGGATCTGGCCTTCTAAAGGGCAGTCAGGGTCGATCTCCTCTAGGACTGACCGGTTGGATCACCTTGCAGTCCAAGGGACTCGCAGGAGTCTTCTCCAGCACCAGAGTTCAAAGGCCTCCATTCTTTGGCCCTCAGCCTTCCTTATGGTCCAACTTTCACAGCCGTCCATTGCAACTGGGAAAACCATATTAGAATGAATATGATGGTCAAAAATAACTGCAGAACACTAGCACTGTTTAAATAGTATATATGTTATGTGTTTTCATTTTGTTTTTTTACAGCAAGCGAAATGCCAGGACAATCACACTGTATTTATACGTAAACAATAAAAATATATTTTTTTAAAAATAGACATTTCAAGCTTAGAGAGGGCCCATCTTAATTTCTAGGAAATCCTTAAGAATGCAATTGATTAGTTTTTGCTGTGTTTTGCTCTATCCTCGAGTGGTTTAAGAGTCTTTGGAGTTTTCTCTCATGACTCACCCCTTACAAATGTTGTGGCCAGGACAATGGAGGATCCCCCATCCCCCAGACTATTAACAACTAACAACTCCTGAAGTCAGTGTAACCTTACTAGCTTGAGTATGTTTGAAGGAGTCATCTTACAATACTTTTTCTCAACCATGGCTGCTTTAAGCTCTTACTTAACTGCTGTCTTACCGTACCTCTTTGCAGAAAAGATGCTGAAGATAAGGGAGTCTTGCGTCAATCCAGGGGTAATTCGCAGGGGAAAATCAAATTAAAGGAGAATATAACGAGCACGTTTTATCAGTTGTGGTGGACTTGGGCCAAAGCAAAAAAATATAAAATAAAATTGGGCAAAGATACACAGGTGGTTAGAAAAGATGATAGGGAAACATTTAAGGGCCTGGTGGCTCAGCAGACTGATAGCATTGTGATTAACACCAGCTGTCTGCAATTACTGTAAGTTCGAATCTTGCCAGGCTCAAGGTCGACTCAGCCTTCCATCCTTTCTAAGGTAGGTAAATTGAGGACCCAGTTTGTGGGGGCAATAAGCTGACTTTGTATACATATACAAAAGTATGAAGGCTTAACGCATTGTAAGCCGCCCTCAGTCTCCGGAGAAGGGCGGCATATAAATCAAAATTTTTTTTTAAAAATGTAGGTTTTATTAGAATAACAGAGTTGGAAGGGACATTGGAGGTCTTCTACTCCAAGCCCCTGCTCAGGTAGAAAACCCCATACAATTTCAGACAAATGGTTGTCCAACCTCTTCTTAAAAATTTCCAGTGTTGGAGCATTCACAACTTCTGGAGGCAAGTTGTTCCACTGATTAATTGTTCTACCTGTCAGGAAATTTCTCCTTAGTTCTAAGTTGCTTCTCTCCTTGATTAGTTTCCACCCATTGCTTCTTGTCCTGCCCTCAATGCTTTGGAGAATAGCTTGACTCCCTCTTCTTTGGGGCAGCCCCAGAGATATTGGACACACTGCTATCATGTCTCCCCTAGTCCTTTTTTCCATTAAACTAGACATACCCAGTTCCTGCAACCGTTCTTCCTATGTTTTAGCCTCCAGTCCCCTAATCCTCTTTGTTGCTCTTCTCTGCACTCTTTCTAGAGTCTCCACATCTTTTTTACATCATGGTGACCAAAACTGGATGCATTACTCCAAGTGTGGCCTTACCAAGGCAGTAGTATCGCTTCTCATGATCTTGATTCTATCCTTCTATTAATGCAGCCTAGGATCGTATTGGCTTTTTTGGCAGCTGCAGCACACGGCTGGCTCATATTTAAGCGATCGTCCACTAGGATTCCAAGATCCCTCTCACAGTTACTACTATTGAGCATGTATTTATGATGTTTGCAGCATCCTGGTCTCATGGGATTACCATTTGTGATCTCCCCAGGCAGCTTTCCCCAAAAAAGTATATGGGGGAAATGGATCTGCATAATAACCTCATGATTCCCTTAACGACTGTGCCAAGGAAGTTTGTAAAATCAGGTGCAATTCACTTAACAACAGCCTTACTCAGCAACAGGAATTCTGGTCGCGCAGGCGCGATGCGAACCAGTAATAAAAGTAAGTACAACCCACCCCTGCATTAAACCAAAACTTATTAAATGAAAAGGACTTTCTACAATACGATTTTTAATGGGATTTTTAAATTTTATAGACTTGGGGTTTTAAATTGGGAGGCCGATTGATTTAATCTTTTTTAATTATCTTAACTTTTGTATTGTATGTATTTTAATTTTGGCTGTTCACCGCCCTGAGTCCCTTTTGGGAGAAGGGCGGTATACAAAATAAATAAATAAATAAATAACTATATGGAAAAAGAGTTGACTTTCTTCTTTAAAGAAAATAGAAAAGAGGATACATCACTGCAAAATGTATGGGGTACTAGTAAGGCATATATTAGAGGATTAAGAATGGCATATTTAGGAAAACGGAATAACCAGAACAGACAAAAACAAAAAAGAGATGGAAAAGGAATATAAGAATCTAAAGGAAGAACTACAGAAGCAGCCACAGAATAAAAAAAAAATATTAAAAAAATTGATGGATTTGCAAAAACATAAATGAAGCTTAATAGAAAATGAAGAACTGGCAAATCAAATAAAATTAACAAAGCAATTTTTTAATTTTTTTTTTTTTGAAAATGCGAACAAGCCAGGACGATAGTTGGCCTATAAGATGAAAAAGGAAAAAGGAAAAAAAAAACGATTAATCAATTATTAGATCAAGATGGAAGGATATGCTATTAAAAGGAGGAAAGGAAAAAAATAATAATAATTGAGAAATATTATAAAAGAGATGGTGGCAGAAGGAAAGACAGAACAATACTTTAGAAAAAAGCTAAAATCCCTGAAGAATTTAAAAAGTGGCTAGAAGAAAGAATATCGATGATGGAATTGATGGAGGGGATTAAGGAACACCAAATCCTAGAGCTGGAAGGCAGAGGTGGGTTTCAGCAGGTTCTGACCGGTTCTGGAGAACCGGTAGAGTGGAAATTTTGAGTAGTTCGGCGAACCGGTCGTAAAAATTCTTGCCTGGCCCTGCCCCCCCCATCTATTCTCTGCCTCCCCAGTCGTCCCAGCTGATCGGGAGGAAATGGGGATTTTGTAGTAACCTTCCCCGTGGATTGGGGTGGGAATGGAGATTTTACAGTATCCTTCCCCCACCACGCCCACCAAGCCATACCACACCCACCAAGCTGCCACCACCCACTGAACCAGTAGTAAAAAAAAATTTGAAACCCACCACTGCTGGAAGGGATCTTAGAGGTCTTCTAGTCCAACCCCCTGTCTAAAGCCAATCGTCAGTTGCGTCCCTTTCTGGATCGGGACTCGTTAAATACTGTCACTCATGCCCTCGTCACTTCCCGCCTGGACTACTGCAATGCTCTCTACATGGGGCTCCCGTTGAGGAGCACCCGGAGACTCCAGCTGGTCCAGAATGCGGCCGCGCGGGTGGTTATGGGAGCGATGGGGTGCTCCCATGTGACCCCCCTCCTGCGCGAGCTGCACTGGCTCCCGGTGGTCTTCCGGGTGCGCTTCAAGGTTTTGGTTACCACCTTTAGAGCGCTCCATGGCATCGGACCGGGGTATTTACGAGACCGCCTTCTGCCACCAGTAGCCTCTCACCGCCCAGTACGCTGCCATAGGGAGGGGCTCCTCAGGGTGCCGTCGGCCAAACAGTGTCAACTGGCGGCCCCCAGAGGGAGAGCCTTCTCTGTGGGGGCACCTACCATCTGAACGAGCTCCCCCCGGAGATACGGAGGATCCCGGACCTGCGCGCTTTTTGCCGTGCCATCAAACCCTTTCTTTTCCAGCAGGCTGGCCTGGCCTAACTTCTCTTTTAAACTTTTTAAAAGTTTAAAATTCTTCAATTTTAAATTTGTCTTATGAATTTCGGGTGTTTTAAATTTCGTTTTCTGGGCCAATTATTTAATTGTATTTTAATGCTTTTTTAACATTTGTATTATATGTATTTTATCTGGCTGTTCACCGCCCTGAGTCCTTCGGGAGTAGGGCGGTATACAAATTCAATAAATAATAATAATAACAACAACAACAAAACAACAACAACAATAATAAAGAAATCGTGTGTTGTCCTGATTATAATTGGAGCCCTTGGAGCAATACCCAAAGGGCTACCCCGCTATTTAGAAATTCTAAATTTGCCGGACTTGAACATTTTGACTCTACAAAAAACCACCTTACTCGGAACAGCTTACATCCTCCGACGATACCTTAACAGTTCCTAGGTCCTTGGTTAGGACTCGAGCTGCTGAGCTATTAACCAGCCTCAAAGGCTGTGAATCTCACTAAAGATTAACTAATAATAATAATAATAATAATAATAATAATAATAATAATGTATCCGACGATACCTTAACAGTTCCTAAGTCCTTGGTTAGGACTCGAGCTGCTGAGCTATTAACCAGCCTCAAAGGCTGTGAATCTCACTAAAGATTAACCAATAATAATAATAATAATTAATAATAATAATAATTAATAATAATAATAATAATAATAATTAATAATAATAATAATAATAATAATAATAATAATAATAATAATAATAATGTATCCCACGATACCTTAACAGTTCCTAAGTCCTTGGTTAGGACTCAAGCTGCTGAGCTATTAACCAGCCTCAAAGGTTGTGAATCTCACTAAAGATTAACCAATAATAATAATAATAATAATAATAATAATAATAATAATAATAATAATAATAATAGTAGTAGTAGTAATAATAATAATAATAACAATAATAATTCATTCCCTGGGCTCTTCCATCTTCGCTTGAAAGCCTCCAGCGATAGATGCTGCCCTTGGGGGGGGGAGGAGGAGGAATATCCCTGTCCCCACAGCCCCCCCCCCACGTGAGATAAAGGACCACTCCCAGCCCCCCACCCCCCAAGGGCGCATCTCCCACTCTCTTTGCTTGAGCAGAGCGGGGGTTGGACTAGATGACCTCTAAGGTCCCTTCCAGCTGTGTTATTCTATTCTATATTCCCCCCAGATGGCAGGGGCCTCGCTGCTCCACTTCCCCCTGCCCAGTCTTAGCGCTTGCGTGGTAGGTAGAGCCTTCCCCCCCCCAAAAAAAAAAACCCACCCACCCACTCCGGACGTGAGGGGAGGGATCTTCTCTCTCTCTCCCTGTATCTCCAGCGGCGGCCGCGAGAAGAGGAGTTGAAGTCGGAGCCCGCGGGTCGCTCAAAACGAGCTGTGGGTCTCTCCTGGTCGTTGTTGAGGAGGGGAAAAAAAAGAAAAGGCATGCCACGACCACCCCATCCCCTCGCCTAAAAAAAAAGAAGCCAGTCGTGCAAAGCGGAGCTTCTTTTTTATTTTTATTGTTATTTTATTTTTGGGGGGGTTTCTTCTCCCCCTGCCTGTCCCGCCGAAGCCACGAGATGGGAGTTTTCCAGGTGTTTCTGCTTTGCTGCTTCCCAGGTAAATGAAGGACGGGTTTTGGGGTTTTTTAATTTAAAAAAAAAAGGGATTTCTTTGCCTTGTGGTTGTATTGGAAGGGCGAGCGGTGGGGGCCGATTCTCGGTTGAAATATATATAGATATAGATATATATTTCCCCTGGCTTGAAAAGAATTTGGGAATCATGGAATCTTCTCTTTCTCTCTCTCCCTCCCTCTTTCTCTTTCTCTCTCTTCCTCTTTTCTCTCTCTCCCTCTCCTTCTCTTTCTCTCCCCCCCGCCCCCTCTCTCTCTTCTTCCCCTTTCTTTTTCTCTCTTTTCTCTCTCCCTCCCTTTCTCCCCTCCCTCTTTCTTTTTCTCTCTTTTCTCTCTCCCCCACTCCCTCTCTTTCTCCCTCTCTCTCCCTCCCTTTCTTTCTCTCCCCCACCCTCTCTCTCCTCCCCCTTTCTCTTTTTCTCTCTTTTCTCTCTCCCCTCCTTCTCTTTCTCTCTCTCTCCCCCTCTCTCCTCCCTCCCCTCTCTTTCTCTTTTCTCTTTCCCCACACCCTCTCTCTCTCCTCCCTCCCTCCCTCTTTCTCTCTCTTTTTTCTCTCTCCCTCTCCCTCTCTTTCTCTCCCCCACTCTCTCTCTCTTTTCTCCTCCTTTATCTTTCTTTTCTCTCTCCCCTCCTTCTCTTTCTCTCTCCCCCCCTCTCTTTCTCTCTTTCTCTTTTTTCTTTCCCCACACCCTCTCTCTCTCCTCCCTCTCCCTTCCTCTTTCTCTCTCTTTTTCTCTCTCCCCCACCCTCTCTCTCCTCCCCCTTTCTCTTTTTCTCTCTTTTCTCTCTCCCCTCCTTCTCTTTCTCTCTCTCTCCCCCTCTCTCCTCCCTCCCCTCTCTTTCTCTTTTCTCTTTCCCCACACCCTCTCTCTCTCCTCCCTCCCTCCCTCTTTCTCTCTCTTTTTTCTCTCTCCCTCTCCCTCTCTTTCTCTCCCCCACTCTCTCTCTCTTTTCTCCTCCTTTATCTTTCTTTTCTCTCTCCCCTCCTTCTCTTTCTCTCTCCCCCCCTCTCTTTCTCTCTTTCTCTTTTTTCTTTCCCCACACCCTCTCTCTCTCCTCCCTCTCCCTTCCTCTTTCTCTCTCTTTTTCTCTCTCCCCCACCCTCTCTCTCCTCCCCCTTTATCTTTTTCTCTCTTTTCTCTCTCCCTCCCTCTCTTTCTCTCTCCCCACCCTCTCTTTCCTCCCCTTTATCTTTTTCTCTCTTTTCTCTCTCCCCTCCTTCTCCTTCTCTCTCTCCCCCCCTCTCTCCTCCCTCTCCCTCCCTCTTTCGCTCTCTTTTTTCTCTCTCCCCCTCCCTCTCTTTCTCTCCTCTCCTCTCCTCTCTTCCCCTTTCTCTTTCTCTCTCTCTTTTCTTTCTCCCACCTCTCTCTTTCTCTCCCACCCCACCCCGTCTCTCCTCCGGTCGCTCAAAACTTTTGGGGAGTTGGGGGAAAGGAGGGGTTTTTAGGAGGGGTGGGCGGGCAGGAAGAGCTGCAAAGCAAGAGAGGGGATTTGGGGGAGGGGAGGGGGTCCACAGGGCTTCGAGGCAACGATGCTGCCCCGGATTTTTGCAGCGGTTTCGGCCCTTGTATGGAGATTTCACACGCTCTTTGGGGCGCAGACCCCATTCAGTCTCTGCGCCTCTTCCCAGCTTCGGGTCGCGTGAGGAGGGGGCTTTCTTGAAATGGTAAATGCCTTTGGGATCGAAGAGGATCCATTCCTGGCTTGTTAATGCCAACCCTTTCATTCAGTGTGAAGTTGGGATCTGGGTGGCGTTGCAAAATTGGATTGTTTCCGCCTCTGAACAGACAGACAGACAGACAGACAGACACACACACACACACACACACACACACACACACACACACACCAGGCCTTATCAAAGGGGCTTCCGAAAGGGTAGTTGCGAAACTTTTGCCAAGGTTTCGCAACAGCATCGCTCTGAATCAGAGCGACCCTGTGGAAGTGAAGGTCGTTGGAGGCAGGGAAAGATCCGAAGGGATCCGGCACCCGATCCCGACGGCCAGAAGTCTTGGGATGTGTTGGAGGTCTCAGATGCATGCATAGGTCTCTAAACTAAACTGTGTTGTTTCACCGTATCATATAATACATGTGGGTGTATGCAGAATTCTGTGTCTATTTATTTATTTGTCTGTATCTATCTATCTACCTATCTTTCTATCTTTCTATCATCTACAGTATATCTAGATATAGAGTGTAGATAGATCTATGTATCTATGTATCTATCTATGTATCTATGTATCTATCTATCTATCTATCTATCTATCTATCTATCATCTATCATCTATATCTATTCATCCATCCATCCATCCATCCATCCATCCATCTAAGTCTATATCTTTCTATCTACCTAACTTTCTATCTACCTAACTTTCTATCTATCTATCTATCTATCTATCTATCTATCTATCTATCTAGCTATCTAGCTATCTAGCTATCTAGCTATCTATCTACAGTATATCTAGATATAGAGTGTAGATAGATCTATCTATCTATCTATCTATCTATCTATCTATCTATCTATCTATCTATCTATCATCTATATCTATTCATCCATCCATCCATCCATCTATCTATCTAAGTCTATATCTACCTACCTACCTTCCTACCTATCTACAGTCTATATCTATCTATCATCTACAGTATCTACATCTATCTATCTATCTATCTATCTATCTATCTATCTATCTATCTACTTTCTATCTATCTATAATCTGTCTACCTTCCTCCATTTCTATCATCCATCTATCATCCATCATCTATCTACCTATGTAGCTATGCATGCATGCATGCATCTATCTACCTACCTATCTACCCAACCAACCAACCAACCATCTTCCTTCCTTCCTTCCTTCCTGCCTGCCTGCCTTCCTTCCTTCCTTCCTTCCTTCCTTCCTTTCCGTCCATCCATCCATCTCTCTCTCTGTGTATCTATATATCATCTACAGTATATCTATCTATCTATCTATCTATCTATCTATCTATCTATCTATCTATCTATCTATCTACAGTCTCTCTCTCTCTCTCTCTCTCTCTCTCTCTCGTGTGTTTATGTAGTGTATAGTAGAGGGGGAGACCCTTGGACAGCTGTATGCAACGCAATTTCATTTTAACGTATGCCGATTAGTGTACATTCAAAGTGACAATAAAGTTATTCTAAGATCAAGCATGTGAACATCTGGACAGCCGCTAGATGGCAGCAAGTGGTTCTATGGCGTCCCGCCCCCCCTAGTGGTCATCTGGAGTTTTGCAGCCCAGGTCTGATCGTTTTTCACCTTCTGGGAGCTTTTGGAAGCAAGCTCGGATCAGTGGCTCTCCGGGTTTTTTAAAGTGATTTTTAAAAGATTTATTAAAATCTTTATAGAGAATCATTCCAGCTATTAAGTCTCCAGCTCTGAGGTTGCAGCACCGACGAAGGCGTGGAATGATGCTCTGTGCGCGAATCTGTTTATGAATATGGCAAATTTACTTTCGGAGTTGAAAATGAAATACTTTGGCCAGTTAATGAGAAGGAAGGGCTCACTGGAGAAGAGCCTAATGCTGGGAAAGATTGGGGGCAAAAGGTTAGAATAACAGAGTTGGAAGGGACCTTGGAGGTCTTCTAGTCCAACCCCCTGCTTAGGCAGGAAACCCTACACTAATGTGGTTGGAAGTGGGAAATGGCCATAAATCACTTCTTTCAGTCTGTTGTAACTTCTAACCAGAGGTGGGTTTCAGCAGGTTCTGACCAGTTCTGGAGAACTGGTAGCGGAAATTTTGAGTAGTTCGGAGAACCGGTAGTAAAAATTCTGACTGGCCCCACCCACATCTATTCTCTGCCTCCCGAGTCCCAGCTGATTGGGAGGAAATGGGGATTTTGCAGTAAGCTTCCCCTGGAGTGTGGTGGGAATGGAGATTTTACAGTATCCTTCCCCTGCCACGCCCACCAAGCCATGCCACACCCACAGAACCAGTAGTAATTTTTTTTTCCAACAAGAACCATATATCTGATTTAACATTCAAAGGTTTTGCCCCCAATAGAAAAATCTCAGGCCTTAATTCCAAATTAATCTTTTTTAAATTTTAAATTAATATTTAACCGCCTGTGGGCAGGGCCACCATTGGTGAAAATAAGTTCCATTACTGTAACCACACTTCCAACAGCAGGCAGATGTCCCGGGAAACATTTTAGCTAATCTCGCCGGGGGGGGGGGGGAGATGCCACCGTAGACCATTTTATATATGTTTTCTTTATATGAGGATGTCATGGTTAATTTCATATTTTTCAACCAAATCTGTTCCCATTGCTGGAAGTCAAGGGGATATCCAAAATTTCACCCCCATGCTATCATACAATCCTTCACTACATTCTGTCCTATCTACAGAGACAATAAATATGCATATTTATTTTAGAGATTTTACAGTATCCTTCCCCCGCCACGCCCACCAAGCCATGCCACACCCACAGAACCAGTAGTAAAAAATTTTGAAACCCACCACTGAAGGTGATCCAATCGGTTAGTCCTAGAGGAGATCAACCCTGATTGCTCTTTAGAAGGCCAGATCCTGAAGATGCAACTCAAATACTTTGGCCACCTAATGAGAAGGAAGGACTCCCTGGAGAAGAGCCTCATGCTGGGAACGATGGAGGGCAAAAGAAGAAGGGGACGGCAGAGAACGAGGTGGCTGGATGGAGTCACTGAAGCAGTCGGCATGAGCTTAAATGATCTACGAGGGATGATAGAGGATAGGAAGGCCTGGAGGAAAATTGTCCATGGGGTTGCGATGAGTCGGACTTTGCAACCAACAGTAACAACTTCAGAGTTAACTAGGATCGGGTTGCAAACTCACCGTCTCCTGGTGTTTGGCCCAAAGTCACCCAGCCAGTTTTCATGCCGAAGGTAGGACTAGAACTCACAGACTCCTGGTGATTGGCTCAAAGTCACCCAGCAGGCTTTCATACCTAAGGCAGACTAGAACTCACCCACTCCTGCTGATTGGCCCAAACTCACCCAGCCAGCTTTCATGCCTAAGGTAGAACTAGAACTCACAGACTCCTGGTGATTGGCTCAAACTCACCCAGCCAGCTTTCATGCCTAAGGTAGAACTAGAACTCACAGACTCCTG
Source organism: Pituophis catenifer annectens (assembly GCF_029215685.1). Lineage (NCBI taxonomy): Eukaryota > Metazoa > Chordata > Lepidosauria > Squamata > Colubridae > Pituophis > Pituophis catenifer. The sequence goes on from NW_027256887.1 coordinate 4,546,494, forward strand.
CTGATTGGCCCAAACTCACCCAGCCAGCTTTCATGCCTAAGGTGGAACTAGAACTCACAGACTCCTGGTGGTTGGCTCAAACTCACCCAGCCGGCTTTCATGCCTAAGGTAGAACTAGAACTCACAGACTCCTGGTGGTTGGCTCAAACTCACCCAGCCAGCTTTCATGCCTAAGGTAGAACTAGAACTCACCCACTCCTGCTGATTGGCCCAAACTCACCCAGCCAGCTTTCATGCCTAAGGTGGAACTAGAACTCACAGACTCCTGGTGATTGGCTCAAACTCACCCAGCCGGCTTTCATGCCTAAGGTAGAACTAGAACTCACAGACTCCTGGTGGTTGGCTCAAACTCACCCAGCCAGCTTTCATGCCTAAGGTAGAACTAGAACTCACAGACTCCCGGTGATTGGCTCAAACTCACCCAGCCAGCTTTCATGCCTAAGGTAGAACTAGAACTCACAGACTCCTGGTGGTTGGCTCAAACTCACCCAGCCAGCTTTCATGCCTAAGGTAGAACTAGAACTCACAGACTCCTGGTGGTTGGCTCAAACTCACCCAGCCAGCTTTCATGCCTAAGGTAGAACTAGAACTCACAGACTCCTGGTGATTGGCTCAGTCACCCAGCCAGCTTTCATGTCGAAGGTAGGACTAGAACTCACCGTCTCCTGGTGATTGGCTCAAAGTCACCCAGCAGGCTTTCATACCTAAGGCAGACTAGAACTCACCCACTCCTGCTGATTGGCCCAAACTCACCCAGCCAGCTTTCATGCCTAAGGTAGAACTAGAACTCACAGACTCCTGGTGGTTGGCTCAAACTCACCCAGCCAGCTTTCATGCCTAAGGTAGAACTAGAACTCACAGACTCCTGCTGATTGGCTCAGTCACCCAGCCAGCTTTCATGCCTAAGGTAGAACTAGAACTCACCCACTCCTGCTGATTGGCCCAAACTCACCCAGCCAGCTTTCATGCCTAAGGTAGAACTAGAACTCACCCACTCCTGCTGATTGGCCCAAACTCACCCAGCCAGCTTTCATGCCTAAGGTAGAACTAGAACTCACAGACTCCCGGTGATTGGCTCAAACTCACCCAGCCAGCTTTCATGCCTAAGGTAGAACTAGAACTCACAGACTCCTGGTGGTTGGCTCAAACTCACCCAGCCAGCTTTCATGCCTAAGGTAGAACTAGAACTCACAGACTCCTGGTGATTGGCTCAGTCACCCAGCCAGCTTTCATGTCGAAGGTAGGACTAGAACTCACCGTCTCCTGGTGATTGGCTCAAAGTCACCCAGCAGGCTTTCATACCTAAGGCAGACTAGAACTCACCCACTCCTGCTGATTGGCCCAAACTCACCCAGCCAGCTTTCATGCCTAAGGTAGAACTAGAACTCACAGACTCCTGGTGGTTGGCTCAAACTCACCCAGCCAGCTTTCATGCCTAAGGTAGAACTAGAACTCACAGACTCCTGCTGATTGGCTCAGTCACCCAGCCAGCTTTCATGCCTAAGGTAGAACTAGAACTCACCCACTCCTGCTGATTGGCCCAAACTCACCCAGCCAGCTTTCATGCCTAAGGTAGAACTAGAACTCACCCACTCCTGCTGATTGGCCCAAACTCACCCAGCCAGCTTTCATGCCTAAGGTAGAACTAGAACTCACAGACTCCTGGTGATTGGCTCAAACTCACCCAGCCAGCTTTCATGCCTAAGGTAGAACTAGAACTCACAGACTCCTGGTGATTGGCTCAAACTCACCCAGCCAGCTTTCATGCCTAAGGTAGAACTAGAACTCACCCACTCCTGCTGATTGGCCCAAACTCACCCAGCCAGCTTTCATGCCTAAGGTAGAACTAGAACTCACAGACTCCTGGTGATTGGCTCAAACTCACCCAGCCAGTTTTCATGCCTAAGGTAGAACTAGAACTCACAGACTCCTGCTGATTGGCCCAAACTCACCCAGCCAGCTTTCATGCCTAAGGTGGAACTAGAACTCACAGACTCCTGGTGATTGGCTCAAACTCACCCAGCCGGCTTTCATGCCTAAGGTAGAACTAGAACTCACAGACTCCTGGTGGTTGGCTCAAACTCACCCAGCCAGCTTTCATGCCTAAGGTAGAACTAGAACTCACAGACTCCCGGTGATTGGCTCAAACTCACCCAGCCAGCTTTCATGCCTAAGGTAGAACTAGAACTCACAGACTCCTGGTGGTTGGCTCAAACTCACCCAGCCAGCTTTCATGCCTAAGGTAGAACTAGAACTCACAGACTCCTGGTGGTTGGCTCAAACTCACCCAGCCAGCTTTCATGCCTAAGGTAGAACTAGAACTCACAGACTCCTGGTGATTGGCTCAGTCACCCAGCCAGCTTTCATGTCGAAGGTAGGACTAGAACTCACCGTCTCCTGGTGATTGGCTCAAAGTCACCCAGCAGGCTTTCATACCTAAGGCAGACTAGAACTCACCCACTCCTGCTGATTGGCCCAAAGTCACCTAGCCAGCTTTCTAAGGTAGAACTAAAACTCACAGTCTCCTGGTGATTGGCCCAAACTCACCCAGCCAGCTTTCATGCCTAAGGTGGAACTAGAATTCATAGTCACCTAGTGATTGGCCAAAGTCATACCCAAGGCACTAGAACTCATCCACTCCTGGCGAATGGCCCAAAGTCATCCAGCTGGCTTTTATGCCTAAAGTGGGACTAGAACTCACAGTCTCCTTATGACTGGTCCAAACTCACCCAGCTGGCTTTCATGGATATGGCAGAACTAGAACTCACAGTCTCCAATAAGCCTGGTGCCTTAATCACTAGACCAAACGGATAGCTCCATAGACTATAGAATTTAGAATAATTCGATTTTATCCTAGGATACCATCTAAACCAGGGGTCTCCAACCTTGGCAACTTTAAGACTTGTGGACTTCAACTCCCAGAGTTCCTCAGCCAGCTGGCTGAGGAACTCTGGGAGTTGAAGTCCACAAGTCTTAAAAGTTGCCAAGGTTGGAGACCCCTGATCTAAACCATCTAAGCAAAGCTGGCTGGGGAATTCTGGGAGTTGAAGTCCGCCAGGCTTAAAGTTGCCAAGGTTGGAGACCCCTGATCTAAACAATATGGAAAATGTCTCCCTGAACAGAAGAACGTTACTCTGCTGTCTTTTCTTAGTTTTTCCAAATATTGAGCGGTATTTAATTTCCCCCAATGAAATAAACGCTTTCTTCTTTTAACATTTCTTTGTTTCAGGTCTCTGGGCCTTCGTAGCGGGTCAAGGACCAGAATACAGCTACGGATGTGCGGAAGGCAGTTGCTATCCGGCTACAGGCGACTTGCTGATTGGCCGAGCCAACAAGTTGACGGTCACCTCCACCTGCGGCCTTCACAAACCTGACCCATTCTGCATTGTCAGCCACCTCCAGGTAAGCCATGACTGAAAGAGGCAGCTGTAGAAGAACGTTTCCTGGGAAACGCAGGGAGTCCTCGACTTACAACAATTTGTTTAGTGACCGTTTGAAGCAGAGGTGGGTTTCAGCAGGTTCTGACCAAATCTGGAGAACCGGTAGCGGAAATTTTGAGTAGTTCGGAGAACCGGTAGTAAAAATTCTGACTGGTCCCTCCTCTATCTATTCTCTGCCTCCCGAGTCCCAGCTGATCAGGAGGAAAGTGTATTTTTGAGGTTTGATGGCTAGTAACACCACTTTTTTCTTTTCTTTTCTTTTCTTTTTTCTTCGAGTTCTAAGAGAATCCTATTCCAATGCTGGAATGGCCTGGGAATAGCCCAGACCTTCACCCAATTGAAAAATCTATGGAGCCGACTAAAGAAACTTGTTAGTCAGAAGCGACCCAGCAATCAAACCCAGTTAATCGAAGCCATCATTCAATCTTGGTTTCACATTATAATAGCTGCAGAACTAAAAGATTTGGTTCACTCCATGGGCGGATGTTGTAAGGCCGTCATTCATGCTAAAGTTTACCCAATGAAGTATTAACTGACATGGTGATCATTTTTGTCTATCTCATTTTTTCTATGGTGATCATTTTTGTATATCTCATTTTTTCTACCTGTTTCGCTTTTCTTCTTTATACGGTAACTGCTATTCTAATAGCAAATCCTTCATAAAAGTTATTGCATTACACTCTTGATTAAATTATCTTTCCATTGATATATAATTTCATAGTACTACTCCAAAAAAAAAAAGTGGTGTTATTAGCCAGTTTTAGAAAATACACTTTTCCCGAAAGGTTTCCACAATTTTGGCCACGACTGTATCTCATCGGTAAAACCCAAGGTCAAAAAGTTGCATCTTTTTTCCACCTCAAATCTTCCTTTTTAAGATTCTTAAAGCACTCGGGTCGAAATCAGGTAGCTCCTTCCAACATACTTCAATTGTAGGCGAAGCGCTTCTGAACTCAGTTAGCGACAGAAAGGTTCGGCTCTGTTGCAGTCTTAAGCCGAGTTCCGTTTGTATTTTGCTTTTTCCTCTTTTTTCTTTGTTCCTTTAAGCTGACTAAGCAGCACCACCTCCCCTCCAGATAACCAGAAACATCTGCTGGTGTCTAAAAGTTGAGAGGAAACAGACTTCATCCTTCAGACGCAGATAAATCTATGCAGTTGCCTGTGTCCCGCTGTTTCCTATCCTTATTTGTTGTGGGTTTTTTGTTTTTTTTTTAACTTCCTGAATGCGATGAACATAAAATCTCCAAGGATTTTTTTTTTAAGTCCTGGCTGTGGTACAAGTAAGAACTCTTGATTTCTGCCTCTAAACAGCATTTAGTTAGAGGCAGGGGTGAAATGTTCCCGGTTCGGACCGGAGCACCCAATCCGATAGCGGTTTGGAGAACCGGTAGCAAAAATCCCTGCCTCCTACCCCATGCCCAGCTAAGCTGTGAGATCATTAGAGGCTTTTTTTTTAACTTTTAAAAGCATTTTTGTGAGATGTAAATGCCTTATTCCCTAATGTGTAAATAATGTATATATGGGACATCGGGGGTTAACTTATTCTTTGGTTCCTAATGTATTCATAATTCACCACTCCCATTCTTGGCTCCACCCCTTGTATATATAAGGAGCCACCTTCACCATTTTCCTTGCTTCTATCTGTGAATATTCAGTGAATATAGAATGCCTGTTATAATTAAAGAGAAATATATTTAAACCTCTAACTCTTATTATCATTATTGAGTCTGATCCTGAAAATATTGCAACAAGCTGGTAGCAGAGGATGGTTAATTGACTCAATAAATACTTAAAGATGTCTAAGAAAGATAGGCCCAACAACAGGGCCTACAGCAAAGAAATAGAAACTGAACAAGAAATAATCAACGAATCCACAAACGCGATTTCGAGAGAATCCGAAGAATATACCACTGAAGAAGAAGAACTAATAAATGAAAATAATGACCAGGAGGAAATCGAAATAGAAAATAACGAACTCAGGTCAGAGATATTAAAACTATTAAAAAGCCAGAAGAATGATGAAAGCCTCATCGCGAATCTCCAAGAAATGCTGAAAAACAGCGGAGCAGCGAGAGAGAAAAACATTGCTAAAGAGAAATCCAAAGACCAAAAAACTGTGAGTGATATGACTACAGAGAAAGTCGTTATGAAAAAGAAAAGATGTGATCCCGCGCGAAATTTTGAATGGCAGCCATCTTGGTTCCAACAAGCCTCCAAAGTGAGCGAAGCAGAGCCAATCAAAATGCTCAGTTCAAAATTTCTGGCGCGAAAAACGTTATCAGACAACGAAAGTGAAAAGGAAGATTCAAACTCTTCAGAAGAACCAGAATCAGAAAGCGAAGACGACTTAACGAAATCCCAAGTAAAGTCAGCAATGAAGACGCTTTTTGCTGCATTTGGGCCAAAATTAAAAATTTCCAAAGCGACAACGAAGAAGCTAGAGAACAAGCCGATACCTCAAGACCTGCACGCTCCCATCCTGACTTCGAGAGCGACGACGCCCGAGCCCAGAGAGCCATGTCGATTCCGCCCTACACCGCAGACCGGATCAAGTACCAACGCACACAAAAGAAAGAAAAGAGCAGTCGCCGCCATCAAAACTCCTAAAACCGAGCCAGAAACCGACTCGTCTGAAGAGGAGCGGAGCGAGCGAGCTGCAATGGAGAGAACCTTCCACGACGACGCCAAAGAAGAAATGAGCAACGCGCATGTGCGAAACTACGTAGACGGTCCGGAAAGACTTGAACTGGCCAAAGAACCGCGCAGACTCGTTGCGAGCATCCCCATGCCGTTTTGCAATTTCCTGCACTTGCGAGACCACGGACTACCTCAGGTTGTAAGTAATGAACAAAATAATGTGGGAAACTTACCCAGTGACTTCCCAAAACTTAGAGTTGATGGCATTAATTTGCAAGAATGGTATCAACAGCTCCAGGTTGTCTTTATGAAAGAAAATTTGCTATTCTTTATCACTAGTCCTCCAAGAAGACCTTGGACTTTAAAAATAGATTGTTTACATCATAGAGCATTTTTCTTAATAATATCTAGCGTGTCTCCTACAATGTATCATAGCATCAAACCAAACCTAACTGTTTCAGAAATAATTCAATGCATGTTTAATCTGTTTCACAGCGATAGTGTAGCTACCACTACAAGAATGTCTAAGGATTTCTTTTCTTCCAGAGTAAAACCAGGGGTTTCCATAAGTGAGCATTTGATATCTCTAAACAAAATAAGAGCTGAGCTGCATTTGAGGGGGGAAGTGATTTCAGATCAAACAATGAAAAGTGTTATTATCAATTCACTTGATTCATCATGGGATAGTTTTATGTCACACTTAGACACCATCAATCTAGGATATTTATCCATAGAAAGTCTATCTAACAAATTGATAGCAGAAGACAATTCAAGAAAAAATCGTTCCAGCAATCACACAGAACACAAATCTTTTAGGAAGGTAGCTTTCCAGGAAAAATACAATGAAGCTTTTAAATGCCATAATTGTGGGTCCAGGGAACACAATAGAAGAGACTGTCCCAAAATCTCAAAGGAGAGACATAGGTCAGAGTATAGGAGCAAATACAATTATAGACAGTCTTCCACAGATAGACATAAATATAGAAGCCCACCAAATTACAGAGATAGTAGAGGGGGTAGAGAAAATTCAAAAGAGAGAAAATCTGGTTCACTGAATGGACTAAATAAACAAGACAGCACTAAAACACAACAAAATGAGAACAATAATTGGCTTATTGATTCTGGGGCAACCAATCACACCACTAATAACAAAAATATATTGTCTTCATTTACAGAAGATAAATTTGTAATAAAGGTAGCTAATCAAGAAAAGGTTCAAGTATTAGGCAGAGGAAATGTGACCTTGCCTGGCCTAGGAAAAATAGAGGGGGTATTGTTAATTCCAGAAATACCTCATAACATACTAAGTGCCATAAAACTAAGCAGAGATTCTGACATCAATATAGTTTTCTCAAAGGGGAAAGCAACTTTAGAGAAGGACAAAACAAATGTAGGCACTGTGATGATTAAAGGAGGCCTACCCTATCTAATAACAAAAGAAAGATGGTTACATAACATTGATTCAAATATGGAAGATTGTATTGAGGCAGATGATGAAAATGTTAGTAACAGTGACAATGATGAATGTAAAATATCTCATGATCACGCAAATACACACAATGAGAAGAAACCAAGAATAGGTAAACCAATTCATGATGAGTGTGCTCACATCTTGCATAGGAAGTTAGGACATGCAAGTTTTCCTGTAGTACAAAAAATGACTGAACACGCAGAAGGTGTCAAAATAAAAAATTGTGAAAATTATTTGGAATGCTCAGTATGTAAATCCACTAAACTAAAAACTAGTCCCAGACCAAAAAAATCCAACAGATCAACTAACAAAATTTTTGACTTAGTACATATGGACCTAGTTGGTCCATTAACTCCATCAATCACTTATAGAAAACGTTACTTCCTAACAATAGTAGACGATTACAGTCGCTATGGTTTTGTTTACACATTAAAACACAAGGATGAAACCTTTCAGAAATTTAAGGAATTCTACAAACGCATAGAAACACAACATAATATCAGAATAAAACAAATTATGACAGATAGGGGATGTGAATTCATGTCTAAAGAATTCTCCCAATGGTTAAAGGATAGAGGAATGCTACATTTCACGTCTAGTCCATTTTCTGCGTTCCAAAACGGGATTGCAGAGAGAAAGAATTCCACACTACAAACCATGATTAGGTGCACATTAGAGGATGCTGGTTTAGGCAAACAATTTTGGTCAGAGGCCTTACATTATTCAAATTACACTCAAAATAGAACCTGGTCCAGTATTGTGAATAAAACACCATATGAGGTGATGTATAATAGGAAACCCAAATTAGCACACATGCACATATTTGGAGTCACTGCAGACGTACACATACCTAAGCAGTTGAGAAGAAAGGGAGAAAACGTATCCAGAAGATTAAGATTTATGGGATATGAAACTGGCACCAAAGGGTACAGATTCATTGATAATAATAACAAATTTATAGTCTCCAGAACAGCTGTGTTCCATGAACAGGCCAATTGGTCTAAATTACATCTTAATGAAATATTTCCAAATAAATGCAAAGATACAAAATCTTGTGAGGAAGGGACAATAGAAAATCAAAATATCAACAAAAATAAAAACAAAACCAAACTTGGACAAATAGTCAGCACAAAATAAAGACAGACACATTAACAAAAAAGGAAGCAAGATATTTGCATGATAACCATAGCAAACCCGAAAGAGCTATTAGAAACAATAGAAATCAAGTACCAAATAAATACAGAGATTACATAATGCATATGGATGGTGAACAAATGACACCTAATACATATGAGGAAGTATTAAAACTCCCTCGTGAAGAAAAAGAAAAATGGGAACTAGCTATGAAAAAAGAGATGGAAAGTTTGCAAGGATTAAATGTGTTTACACCTGCGATTGCACCTAAAGATAAAACGATTATAGGTACCAGGTGGATTTATAAAATTAAGAATCTAGAAGGAGGCAATACTCTATACAAAGCTAGATTGGTTGCACAAGGTTATGCACAAAAATATCCGGAGGACTACACTGACACATACTCCCCCACAGTGAGAACAGAGAGTGTTAAAACAGCTCTAGTAGTGGCATCTGCACTCAATCTTGATGTATTTCAATATGACATACAGACTGCGTATTTACACGCAAAACTAGATAAGGAAATATATGTAAGAGCACCACACAGTCAATACACTAATAAGAATGAAATTTGGCTATTGAACAAGAGTCTATACGGATTAAAGCAATCTGGCAAAAGATGGTACGATTGCTTGGTAAAAGTACTTAAGACCATGGATTTCCACGCTACCACTGCTGATAACTGTTTCTTTGTAAAAAAGAGTGATGATCATATTGAATTTGTATTAATTTATGTAGATGATATTTTATATATAGGAAAACACAAGGAGAGAAGAGAAACCTTTGTAAATAAGCTAAACGAACATTTCTCGTTGAAATCTCTAGGTAAAGTAAACAAATACCTTGGTGTACAAATTAACAAAACTAGAAGGGGATTCAAACTTACTCAGAAAGATAAAATCATTGAACTTCTGAACAAATGCAATTTAAACAATGCCAAACCCTGTGACACTCCTATGCAAACTGATTTCCTTAGAAACACTGATGAATCTTCCCCTGAATTCAAGGATAATACATTTTATAGATCAGTCATAGGTTCACTTCTTTATATATCTAATTGGACCAGGCCAGATATTGCATTACCACTCAACTTATTGTCAAGATATGTTAGCAAACCAACAATGTATCATTGGGAAGCAGTCAAAAGAATTCTAAGATATCTGAAAAGTACATTAGACTTTTGCTTAGTATTAGAACCTAGTAATGATAAAGAACCAAAACTTACATGTTACGCAGATGCGGATTGGGCTGGAGATATATCATGCAGAAAGAGCACTTCTGGTTATATTTTTCTATTAAATGACTGTCCAGTTTACTGGTACACTGGTAAACAAGAACTGGTAGCCACTTCGACCACAGAAGCGGAATATGTTTGTTTGTCCAAAGCTGCAAATAACCTTGTATGGTTTAATGATTTGATTTCAGATGTTTGGAAAAAACCTGCTTTGCCTTTTGTTATGCATGAAGATAATAAAGCAGCCATTGAAATATCCAGATCCGATGCCATTGGACAAAGGTCCAGGCATATAGATATAAAATTTAAGCATGTGAGACAATTGTCTCAAGATGGATTTATCAAAGCAGTGCATTGTGATACCTCTGAACAATTAGCTGACATATTGACGAAGCCTTTACCTTCTAAACAGCACAAATATTTAACATCAAAATTATATGTCTTATATTGTCCTGAATCTGAATGTAATTGGTGTTGTATAGCGAACCGGCATTTAGAGGGGGATTTGTGAGATGTAAATGCCTTATTCCCTAATGTGTAAATAATGTATATATGGGACATCGGGGGTTAACTTATTCTTTGGTTCCTAATGTATTCATAATTCACCACTCCCATTCTTGGCTCCACCCCTTGTATATATAAGGAGCCACCTTCACCATTTTCCTTGCTTCTATCTGTGAATATTCAGTGAATATAGAATGCCTGTTATAATTAAAGAGAAATATATTTAAACCTCTAACTCTTATTATCATTATTGAGTCTGATCCTGAAAATATTGCAACAATTTTTTTCTACAACCTCTTCGGCCGAAAAAATGCTTTTAAAAATAATAATTAAAAAAAGCCTCTGATGATCGTGCCGCTCAGCTGGGATCGTCAGAGGCTTTTAAAAGCATTTTTTCTACAACCTCTTCAGCCAAAGAGGTAGTAGAAAAAAATGCTTTTAAAAGCCTCTGACGATCCCAGCTGAGTTGCCTGATCGTCAGAGACTTTTAAAAGCATTTTTTCTACAACCTCTTCAGCCAAAGAGGTAGTAGAAAAAAATGCTTTTAAAAGCCTCTGACGATCCCAGCTGAGTTGCCTGATCGTCAGAGACTTTTAAAAGCATTTTTTCTACAACCTCTTGTAGAAAAAAATGCTTTTAAAAGTCTCTGACGATCCCAGCTGAGTTGCCTGATCTTCAGAGGCTTTTAAAAGCATTTTTTTTCTACAACCCACGCACATTAAACACCCCCTCCCACCAAGCCACGGCCACAGAACCAGTAGTAACAAATTTTACATTTCACCACTGGTTAGAGGGTAAATGTTGAAATGAAGACAAGTCACCTTCCGATATTTTCTAGAAAGTAAAAAATTACAACGATCATTTGTAGCTGTTTTTCCATCTGCGAGGTTATCGTTTGAGGTACCGTAAAGTCCATGGATTTGCCGTACGCTAAATAAATAAATAATCCGTGAAATAAGTGATGGTGCACCATAATGCGATTGGTCCTTATGAGTTTGGAGAAGCCTCATTTGCGTGTTATTGTCATTATCTAATTAATTTGTATGCCATCCAGGTCATGGTTACCCCAAAGCTGTTTTTTCAGGAGGCAACTGGACTTTCTTGATTTTTCTGTGAAGACGTTTTTGCTTCTCATCCAAGAAGCTTCTTTGTTTCTAACTGAATGGTGGGGAAGGGCTTGGGGGAATTTGCATGCAATCAGAACTGAAGAAGCTTCTTGGATGAGAAGCGAAATGTCTTCAAGGAAAAACAGGGAAAGTTCCATTGCCTCTTGAAAAAAGCACCTGTGGGACAATTCAGACAATGAAATGTGGGACCGTATAGGATTTTCACTTGAATTGGCACTCCAAGCTTTTCCTTTTGCGCTTCGTCGAGGCAGGTTGAGAACCAACTGATTCGAATCCGATTCGGAGGGGGGGGGTCTCCAAAGCACTCCGACAAGTCTTCTAGTCCCACCTCTTGCTCAAGCAGGGGTGGGATTCAGAAATTTTGGCAACCGGTTCTCTGCCCAGTTGCTGGGTGGGCGTGGCCATGGTGGGTGTGGCCTACTCGGCCTCCTGCACCACGGGAGGGGGCGTTTTCACCCTCCCCAGACTCTGGAGGCTTTCTTTGAGCCTCCAGGAGGGCAAAAACAGCCTCCCATGGGCTCCAGAGGCCATCTGAAGGATGGAAACAGGCCCATTTCCGGATTTCCGGTACTTCCAGTAGGCCCGTTTTTCGCCCTCCCCAGGCTCTGGAGGATTTCCCCGAGCCTCTGGGAGGGCTAAAACAGCCTCCCCCATGCTCTGGAGGCCCTCTGGAGGCCGGAAATGGGCCAATTTCCGGACTTCAAGAACTTCCGGTAGGCCCATTTTTCGCCCTCCCAGAGCCTCTGTGCAGGCCCTGCACTTATCTGGCATCCAAAACGAGCTGCATGGAGACTCCTGGGAAGGGCAGGGAGGGGTAAGCCGGGTCAACCAGTCCTTGCAACAACGGGTTCGCCGAACCAGATTAAAATTAATATCCGGTTCACCCGAATATTCATCTGGTCCGAACCGGCTGAATCCCACCCCTGCCTATACCATTTCAGATAAATGGCTGTCCAGTCTCTTAAAAACGTCCAGTGCTGAAGCATCCACATCTTCTGGAGGCAAGAAGTTCCACTGGTTAATTGTCCTCACTGTCAGGAAATTTCTCCGTAGTTCTAGGTTGCTTCTCTCCTTGTTTTGTGCAAATTGGTCTCCATTATGAACCTCTCTGCTCCGTCTTAGAAATAACCCAGTGTTTATCCTTGTAATAGTTCTGGCACAAGTTGCATGCGATGTTATATAACACGCTGAACTGTAGCTGCTCTCCAATTTTTCAAGGGAGAAGGTCTCCTGTCACCCCTTGTTTTACTTCAAAGGTAGAACTGTTTATCTCTTTTTAAAAAAAAAAAAAGCGTGAGAGATTAATAAATGTTTCGGGAGAAAGCCAGCACGGCTCAGAAAGCTTTTAGGTGGTCAGAGGGTTAGGGAAAAAAAAAAAATACCAGCCCGTCTGACAACATGACATTTAAGAAGCCCAATTTCCAAAAATGGAAGTCTTCGCTTGTTGGAAGGCCGTCGGAGAGAAAAGCGTCGAAGACTTTGTGCCAGTAAAGATAATAATGTTGGCTTCTCGTCGGGACTGAGCTGCTTTGCAGAATTAGAAGAGGATATGTAGCTTTCTCTAGTGTTTTTCCCAAAGGTGCTTTTTTTCAAGAGGCAACTGGACTTTCTGGTTTTTCTCTGAAGACGTTTCGCTTCTCATCCAAGAAGCTTCTTCAGCTCGGACTGGATGGTGGGGAACGGAGGGAATTATACTCCTTGCAGTCAGCTGGTTATTTGCATCGTTTTAGAGGGTCGCTGAGGCCACTTGGAGGTTTATCTTAAGGGTCACCTGAGGAATACAAATGGGTGTGGAGCCTTTTTGGAACTGCTGAAAGGACTATGTTGTAGAATGGAGATAGATAATGTCGCATCCCTTCTGTTGAGGGAGGGCTGTTCAATTTTGATGGAGATGGCCTCTTTGACCCCCTCTTTCGAATCATTACTGCTTCCCTAAATCCCAAAGGTGCTTTTTCAGGAGGCAACTGGACTTTCTTTTTTTTTTCTTTTGAAGATGTTTCCCTTCTCATCCAAGAAGCTTCTTCAGCTCTGACTGGATGGTGGGGAACGGAAGGATTGATACTCCTTGCAGACAGCTGGTCATTTGCATCCTTTTAGAAAGTCGCTGAGGCCACTTGGAGGCTTGTCTGTATCCTCAGGGTCACCTGAGGAACACAAATGGGTGTGGAATTGTTCTTGGAATCGTTGAGATGGAGACAACACAAATTCTGTGTTCAGTTATTAACACAAGGCGCAAACATCCTGCAAAAAGCACAGCTCCACCATGCAGTATTTTCAGCGGTTCCAAGAAGACTCCACACCCATTTGCACTCCTCAGGTGACCCTCAAGACACAGATAAAGCTCCAAGTGGCCTCAACGACTCTCTGAAAGTATGCAATTGACCAGGTCTCTGCAAGGAATATCAATCCTTCCATCCAGTCAGAGCGGAAGAAGCTTCTTGGATGACAAGCGAAACATCTTCAAACAAAAACCAAAGAAAGTCCAAGTGAAAAAAAGCACTTGACTTGAGTATCTCCATAGATATTCTCGAGGGTTTGCAATCTGAAATTTAGCGCATGGAGAGCGCTGTGAAGAAAAGGAAGGAAAGTGAGGGAAGGCATCTGGTTGTTTTTAATCCTGCAGGCAGGGGTGAAATGCTACCAGTTCGGGCAGGTTCGCCCGAACAGGTAGTAAAAAATGCTTCTGGTTCGCCAAACTGGTAGTAAAAAAAAAATGTAAAAAAAAAAGTTCCGACGATCAGCTGAGTGACGTGCGACTGTCGGAACATTTTCTTTTTTAAAAACTTTTTAAGCATTTTCTTTACTACCAGTTCGGGCGAATAGGTAGTAAAAAATGCTTTAAAAAAGTTTTTTTAAAAAAAAGACTTGGATGATCGCGCGACACAGCTGTGATCGTCCGAGCCTTTTTTTTTACTTTTTAAAAGCATTTTTTAACTACCTATTCACCCGAACCGGTAGTAAAAAATGCTTTAAAAACGTTTTTTTAAAAAAAAAATTAAATTTTTATTATAGTTCAAAAAAAACAAAAACAAATATATAATAGTTTTTCTATCATGGTGTAGCATCACCAAAATATCCATGTATATATACACCAATAATCAGAAAGTAAAAATAGAAATTATTTACATATTCTTATATACAAATTTACAATTCCAATACTTATTGATTACCATAATTATACCATCATCTATAATTAAATCCAACATTAACTTTTATCTCTCTCCCATCGTTTCTGGATCCAATCATACCACATGTTCCAACTACTATAAAAATCTGAATCTCTTTTACCTTTGATCAGTTTTGTAAGTCTGTCGGACTCCGCACATTCCATAATTTTATAAATTATTTTGGAGTCCGTTGGTAAGTCCTCATTCTTCCATTCTTGTGCGAATGCCAGTCTCCCTGCAGTGATTATGTGCAGTATCAGGTACCATTTAGTCAATCCAATATTTGCAGGTATAACCCCCAACAGAAAAGTTTCAGGTTTCAGTTCCACTCTACAGTGTGTAAATTCAAGCAACCATCTTCGTATTTTCATCCAATATTTGGTTGCCAGCGGACATGTCCACCATTGGTGGAAGTAAGTTCCATTGCTATGCCCACATTTCCAACACTGTGGAAACTTTTTTAAAAAGCTTTTAAAAAAGGTTCCCAAGATCACGTGCCACAGCTGATTCTGGCCAACGAACCGATAGCAAACCGGTTCAGATTTCACTACTGCTTGCGGGCTTAGGAGAAAATCATGCAAGGTGACTTTTGTATCCTGGATCAAAATCTCCAAGCAAAACATAGGAAGAGCGGAGCAATGAACAACCGTTGCATTAAAAATATCCCAGGAAATATGTCAAGATCCAGGAGCCTGTATTAACTTGCGTGGCGGCGTGGTTAATTTTGAGGCTATTTCCTGCAAACAGATCACATCCCCGTTAGTGCTTAGATCAGGGGTGTCAAACTCAAGGCCCACGGGCCGAATTCAGCCCACGGGTTGCTTAGATTTGGCCGTGGGGCCATCCTGGAAACAACAAAGGACCAGCCCGTGTTGCAAGAGGCTGTGGTGGCCGAAAACGGGGCCCGGGAGGGGCTTGCACGAGCCCCCCCCCCCGCATTCCGTTTTCCCTGGCAGTGGGCAAGCAAAACAAAACGTAAGGAGAAATGTTTCCCGTTTTGCATTTGAGCATGTAAGAAGGGGCAGAAAAAGGAGAAAGGGAAAGAGAACAAGAAAAAGATGGGAAGAGAGCAAGGAAGGAGGAGCCTGGATAGCTCAGCAGACTAATGCATTGTAATTTAACTCCAGCTGTCTGCAATTACTGTAAGTCTGAATCTCGCCAGGCTCAAGGTTGACTCAGCCTTCCATCCTTTCTAAGGTAGGTAAATTGAGGACCCAGTTTGTGGGGGCAATAAGCTGACTTTGTATAAATATACAAAAGAATGAAGGCTATTGCTTAGCGCATTGTAAGCAGCCCTGAGTCTCCAGAGAAGGGCAGCATATAAATCAAATTAAAAAAAAAAAAAAGGAAAGAGAGGAAGGAAGAAAAAAGGAGAATGAAGAGGAAGGAAAAAGAAGAAGGAAAGGGAGGGAGGGAGGGAGGGAAGGAAGGAAGGAAGGAAGGAAGGAAGGAAGGAAGGAAGGAAGGAAGGAAGGAAGGAAGGAAGGAAGGAGGTTATAGTGAGAGGGAACTGAGGGTCTGAGGGAACTCTTGCCTTAGCACTTGGCCATGACAGGTGCCCCCCGACATGAGTGATGGCGAGCTGGCCACGCCCACCCTGGCCACACACACTCCGCCCCCCTGAGGTCATAACGCAAATGCGGCCCTCAATGAAATCGCGTTTGACGCCTCTGGTGTAGATTCTAAGAAGCAAGTTAGATGGGCTGCCCATCGTTGGGAGCCCAGTATGTTGGACATTAGCCTGGACTTGAACGGTTCCAGTGAAGTGGGACTTTAACGAAGTTTGAGTCCCAGTCTTTGAAAATAATCGCTGTTGGAAAATTGATTTTTGCCTTTTCTTATTTCAGGAGGACAAGAAATGTTTCACGTGCGATTCGCGGGATCCGTTCCACGAGACCCTGAATCCTGACAGCCATCGTATTGAAAACGTGGTCACGACTTTCGCTCCGAATCGCCTGAAGCTGTGGTGGCAGTCAGAGAACGGTAGGGCTGCCCTAGGATGGGATTTTTGAAGTATCTTGAAACAGGCTTGGGAAGGCTGTACGTATGGAATTACAACTGGTGTAGAAATGTGTTGTGAAATTGCAGAAGAATGGCAAGAATTTTCACTTTTTAAAGCATACTGTGATCGACCCACGAGTCAGACCTCATCATTAAATTACGAATATTTTCCTTCAGCCGGCAAATAATCTGTTGGGTATTTTTATACCCAACACATATTTTTATAGCAAATCGTGTTTTTTTTTTCCTAGTAATGATTTTCATCCGTTTGATTTTTGTTCATGAGGTGGGAAAGATGGAGGGAGGGAGGGAGGGAAGATTAAGAAGAGAAGAAAGGAAGGAAGGAAGGAAGGAAGGAAGGAAGGAACAAGGGAAGGGAAAGCAAGGAAGGAAGGAAGGAGGAGAAGAGAGGGGAAGGGAGGGAAGGAGGAGAAATGAAATGGAAGAAAAGAAGGGAAAGGAAGGAAGGAAGAAAATGAAAGAAGGAAAGAAAGAGAGAGAAGGAGGGAGGGAGAGAGGAGAAGAGGGGAAGGGAGGGAAGGAGGAGAAATGAAAGGAAGGAAGGAAGGAGAAAGGAAAGGGACAGGGTGGGAGGGGGAAGGGGGAGGAAGGAAGGAAAGAAAGAAAGGGAAGGGAAGTAGGAAGGAGGGAGGGAGGAGGAGAAGGAGGAGAAATGAAATGAAGGAAGGAAGGAGAAAGGAAAGGAAAGACAGGGAGGGGGAAGGAAGGAAGGAAGGAAGGAAGGAAGGAAGGAAGGAAAGAGAGAGAAAGAAAGAGAGAGAGAAAGAAAGAAAGAAAGAGAAACAGAAAAGAGGGTTTGGTTTGAAGCCCTGCCTGTTTCCCTCTGGGGAATTCAAGAGATAGAATTCAACTTTTAACAAATATTCTTGTTTACCGTGAACCTTCCTCTTTCGGTCCTGTAGGAGTAGAAAACGTGACTATCCAATTGGATCTAGAGGCGGAATTCCATTTCACTCATCTCATTATGACCTTCAAGGTAAAAAAAAAAAAAAAAAAAAATCCATAACGTTTCCCCTCCAATTGCAAAGAGACCCACGATCCTCCTGGCCCCCAAATGCCAGTTAGAGGCCGAACTAAGCATTTTCGACTCTTAAGATTAGTGGCATTAAAGGATTTTTTTAAAAACGATTCATTCTGGAATGCACGAGCGAAGGCAAACAACGAATTCCAGCGTTTTATGGTGCAATTTAATTGGCCGTGTTCTGCCTTTTTAGATAAGAACTCCTTTGAATGAATCCCCAAACGCTCATAAAGTAGAAGAGGATTTAGTGTTTCTTCTTCATATCTATGTTCCTGCAGCTGCAGTCTTTTGGGGGAGGAAGTTCTGATCACTGACGGTTTTTTTGTTGCCGCAGAGGTGAGAATTACGTGGGTACCACATTTGCTCTGAATTAATTGTCAATACTGGTGCCAAACTTCCACAATGCAGTTATTTAAGACAACAAGAGGAACGGACTCTTCAAATTCCTGGCTTTTGGCAGCTGGGAAATAATTTTTGGGGAGGCGGAGAAGAAAACATCTGTATACAAAATGTTGTTGTTTTGCTTTTCAACAGATGTCCTGGCAGGACAGATGTACCGTAAAATATATTTAAAAAAAAAAAAAAGATTTGCAAACATTTCATCCTCTTGAGATTTTCACTCAGAAAATACATAATACTAATTGCAATTGCTGAAGCTTATAGGAACATTAAGAAATATAAGGTTGTTTTTTTTACAGTTCACGATAGGATGTGTTCTAGTCTCACTTTAGGGATGAAAGTTGGATGGATGACTTTGTCCGAATCACCAGGTGTCTGTGAGTTCTAGTCCCACCTTAGGCATGAAAGCTGGATGGGTGACTTTGAGACAATCACTAGTAGTCTGTGAGTTCTACTCCCACCCTGGGTATAAAAGCCAGCTGGGTGACTTTGGTCCAATCACTAGGTGCCTGTGAGTTCTAGTCCCACCTTAGGCATGAAAGTTGGGTGGGCAACTTTGGACCAATCACCAGGTGTCTGTGAGTTCTAGTTCCACCTTAGGCATGAAAGCTGGATGGGTGACTTTGAGCCAATCACTTGGAGTCTGTGAGTTCTAGTCCCACCTTAGGCATGAAAGCCGGCTGGGTGACTTTGGGCCAATCACCAGGTGTCTGTGAGTTCTAGTCCCACCTTAGGCATGAAAGCTGGCTGGGTGACTTTGGGCCAATCACCAGGTGTCTGTGAGTTCTACTTCCACCTTAGGCATGAAAGCTGGATGGGTGACTTTGAGACAATCACTAGTAGTCTGTGAGTTCTACTCCCACCCTGGGTATAAAAGCCAGCTGGGTGACTTTGGTCCAATCACTAGGTGCCTGTGAGTTCTAGTCCCACCTTAGGCATGAAAATTGGGTGGGCAACTTTGGACCAATCACCAGGTGTCTGTGAGTTCTAGTCCCACCTTAGGCATGAAAGCCGGCTGGGTGAATTTGGGCCAATCACCAGGTATCTGTGAGTTCTAGTCCCACCTTAGGCATGAAAGCTGGCTGGGTGACTTTGGGCCAATCACCAGGTGTCTGAGTTCTAGTCCCACCTTAGGCATGAAAGCTGGATGGGTGACTTTGAGACAATCACTAGTAGTCTGTGAGTTGTACTCCCACCCTGGGTATAAAAGCCAGCTGGGTGACTTTGGTCCAATCACTAGGTGCCTGTGAGTTCTAGTCCCACCTTAGGCATGAAAGTTGGGTGGGCAACTTTGGACCAATCACCAGGTGTCTGTGAGTTCTAGTCCCACTTTAGGCATGAAAGCTGGCTGGGTGACTTTGGACCAATCACCAGGTGTCTGTGAGTTCTAGTCCCACCTTAGGCATGAAAGCTGGATGGGTGACTTTGAGCCAATCACTAGGAATATGTGAATTCTAGTTCTACATTAGACATGAAAATTGGATGGGTAACTTTGCTCCAATCACCAGGAGTTGATAAGTTCTAGCGCCGCCATAGTCATGAAAGCCAGCTCTTTGGACCGGTCCCTCTCCCTTGGGATAAAAATGAAGAATGATATAAAATACAAACAAATGTGTGAGGACATGTATTTAAAAAAAAAAAAATCAGAAAGGAGAGGGAGGGGGGAAAAAAGGGAAATTTAACTTTCCAATATCAACAGAAAGGGAAACAATTTTGTAGCTCCAATTGATCTAAAGTCCTTTTGTTGCTCTTTTTTTTTTAGACCTTCCGCCCTTCTGCCATGTTGATTGAAAGATCCTCAGACTTTGGCAAAACTTGGCAAGTCTACCGATACTTTGCCTACGACTGTGAGAATTCGTTCCCCGGCGTCTCCGCCGGACCGATGAAGAAAGTGGACGACATTATTTGTGACTCCCGCTATTCTGACATTGAACCTTCCACCGAGGGAGAGGTTGGTATTCTCTATATAATAATTGAAGAACCTTACAGATAGTCCTCGACTTATGACCATCACGGAGCCCAAGACTTCTGTTGTTAAGTGAGACATTTGTTAAGTGAGGTTTGCCCCGTTTTACAACAGGCGTCCCCAACCCCTGGGCCGAGGCCCGTTTGCAATCAGGCTGTGAGAGTGGCAGATTTGCACACTTGCGTGTGCAGCTCTTGCACAAGCAGCAGGCACTCACACGTGTGTGAAGATCCATGAGTGCGAGCGGCACTCTAACCCGCCGCTCACACAACTGGAGTTTTGCACGCGAGTGCCCTCCGCTTGTGCAAATGGAGCTGTGTACACAAGCACGTGTGCCTTTTGCTCACACACAAGCATTTCCTCTCTTCTGCCATCCCATTCGCATGTTGTGGCCTGTATGCGGCCTGTGCAGCTAGTAGCTGATTCAGACAGAGAGGAGGCTGGTGTGGTGCTGCGCCAGAAGCCTGTGCAGCTGGCACCTGAGTCGGACAATGAGGAGGCTGGAGAAGATGCGGTGCCAGAGGCGGGGATTCAGCCAGGGCCTTCAGAACCTCCAGAAGTTCCTTTAAGTGAAGAGGACAAAGAGGAGGAGCCTCTTCTTGATGCACGGGCGCGCAGAGCTGCCAAAAGGCAGGAGTGGCTCCTCAGGAAGAGGTCTCCTCGAGAGTAAGGCTTGGGGCTAATTGGCCACTCCCTTAGCCTATTTAAGGAGGAACGCCGACTGAAGCAATTTGCAGGGAACAACTTCATTCACATACCTTCGTGTCTTGTCTTGCTTATCTTATCAGCTTCCTGAAAATTGCTTCTGGGCATTCTGCCAACCATAGTAAGCTTTCAGTTATTGTTCTTTGAATTCTTGGCAGCTGTTAATGCAGTTAATTAACAGCCGTTGTTGTAAAATACTGGTTTATTTAGTAAACTAAGGTTTGTACAGACTTTGTGTGTGCTGCTTTCTTTGAGTCCATAGCTGGGGCAGAATATCGCAAAGCCAGAAAGGTTGGGGGATCGTACGACCTTTTTTGCTAAGTGAATCACTGCAGGGGAGAAGTTAGTAACCCGGTTGTTACCGTATTTTTCGGACTATAAGACGCACCGGAGTATAAGACGCACCAAGACTTTGAAGAGGTAAACAAGGAAAAAAAGTTTTTGCCCTCCCCAGCCACCAGGAGCACTCTGCAGGCCTCCCAAACCCTCTGCGTGTCACGCAAAAACGGGCCCATTTTTCGCAAAAATGGGGTGCGCAGAGTGCTCCTGGGGACTGGGGAGGACAGAAATGTCCATTCTTTTGTGAAAAACGGGTCTGTTTTTGGCCTCCCAACCCCCCCCCACGCATCATGTTTTTGCCCTCCCCAGGCCCCAGGAGCACTCTGCAAGCCTCCTAAACCTTCTGGCATCCTGTTTTTGCAAAAAAATGGGTCTGTTTTTTATGAAAACGGGACGCGCGGGGCGGGGTTTCAGGAGGCCAAAAATGGCTGTATTCGGTATATGAGACGCACCAACATTTCCACCCTCTTTTCACGTGGGGGGGGAGTGCGTCTTATACTCCGAAAAGTGCAGTAAGTGAATCTGGCTTCCTTGTTGACTTAGTTGGTCAGAAGGCCGTGAAAGGAAATCACGTGACTTGGGGACACCGTAACCGTCATAAATAGGAACCGGCGGCCAAGGGTCTGAATTCCGATGGATGCCGCAAAGGCCATAACTGTGAAAAACTGTCCTCAGTCACATTTTTTCAGCGCCGTTGTAACTTTGAACGGTCACTAAATGAACCGTTGTAAGTCGGGGACTACCTTGTATGTGCAAACTAGAAATCGTTCTCGTATTGACGTGTTCCTGTTTCACTTTCAGGTCATTTATCGTGTTTTGGATCCGGCTTTTCGAATAGAAGATCCCTACAGTCCTAGGATTCAAAGTATGTTCGCATTCCTTTATCCTCTTCTTTGTTTTACGTCCAATGCATTCTAACTTTGCCTGGTAGGTTTAGGTTTACTCAGCGTTTAGAGCACCGGTGAAATTCAATTTTTTTTTACTACCGGTTCTGTGGGCGTGGCTTGGATATCGTGTGGTTTGGTGGGCGTGACTTGGTGGGCATGGCAGGGGAAGGATACTGCAAAATTTCCCTTTCCACTCCACTCCAGGGGAAGGCTACTGCAAAATCCCCATTCCCACCCCATTCCAGGGGAAGGATATTTCAAAATCCCCATTCCCTCCCCACTCCTGGGGGAAGAATATTGCAAAATCTCCATTCCCTCCCCACTCCAGGGGGAAGGATATTGCAAAATCTCCATTCCCTCCCCACTCCAGGGGAAGGATATTGCAAAATCTCCATTCTCACCCCGCTCCAGGGGAAGGACATTGCAAAATCTCCATTCTCACCCCGCTCCAGGGGGAAGGATATTGCAAAATCCCCATTCCCTCCCTACTCCAGGGGAAGGATATTTCAAAATTCCCATTCCCTCCCCACTCCTGGGGAAGGATATTGCAAAATCTCCATTCCCTCCCCACTCCAGGGGGAAGGATATTGCAAAATCTCCATTCTCACCCCAATTCTGGAGGAAGGATATTGCAAAATCTCCATTCCCTCCCCACTCCAGGCGGACGGATATTGCAAAATCTCCATTCTCACCCCACTCCAGGGGGAAGGATATTGCAAAATCTCCATTCTCACCCCAATTCTGGAGGAAGGATATTGCAAAATCTCCATTCCCTCCCCACTCCAGGGGGACGGATATTGCAAAATCTCCATTCTCACCCCACTCCAGGGGGAAGGATATTGCAAAATTTCCATTCCCACCACACTCTGGGACCAGCCAGAGGTGGTATTTGCCGGTTCTCTGAACTACTCAAAATTTCCGCTACCGGTTCTCCAGAACCTGCTGGATTTCATTCCTGGTTCAGAGACGGCTAGCATCCTTCTCTCCAGTTTAATTCTCTGCACAATTGCACAATTTGCTTTCTGAAGAGAAGAACATATGGCTGTAATTAAAAAAAAAAAAAACCAAACATCTGAAGACATCCGTGGGGCGAACAATACATTCTGTTCATCGATGGTGACCAGAGCTCAGTAGGCCTCGGATGAACTTCATGTCAACTCTACAGTGGTATCTCTTTGCTGAAGAATTTTTCATTAACACCAACCTGCATTCCCACAGAGATCAAAGAAGCAGAGAAATAAGGATGCTTATTAATTCATTAAAGGGAGCTAAAATCTTTTGGGGGTACCCATCATCCAGAAAGATTAATGGGAGCATAATTAAGTTTTCAAAGTCTTGGTAACCGCAACCCTGCAAAACTCCGGGCCTGTTTCATCGTAGCCTTTAGTGTTAGTGCCTGTTAGCGATGTTTAAGAAGCACTTAGGGTGAATTATCTTCCTTCTTTCAATTTATTTACTCGTGCAAAGGTTTGGAGATTATTTCCCTTCCCCCCAATCTCAGATCCCTAGGATTAGTGAAACGAGGAAAGACCCCGAGAAATAGTTCCAGCTGTATTATGGGAAAACTTTGATGAAGCAAATTTCAGTACGGTCAAATGTACTGAAGTAGGAGTCTGGGTGAGACATGTACAGTATTTATGGCTGTTTGAAGTCTAGGATGAAAGAAAAATGAATTGTAAATAAAATAAAAGCTTTTAAAGTCGTAAAACGATTACAAGTATGAGTCCGTGTGATTTTTGTGTTTTCGGATTAGTATTTTGCTGACGTTCAAAAACAACAGAACAAGTTGCATTTGTATGCACTCTTGATATAAAACAGACTTATCTGATTTTAAAAAAATGTAACCAATATCTGGTATGATTTTCAAAGTATGAAAGTTTAGCTCAATATCCCTATTTATGACCATGTAACCCCTTAATTGAGGTAGAGTGCGTGTGACTGGATGGAGCTGAGAATTTACTGGCCGGATGCCCTTCCTGACGCCTATACGGGGTTCACAGCATATATTTTTTCTTTGCTCCCTAAGAGAGAGAAATATCTGCCGTGATTTAAGATTGAACCAGTGGTAGGTTGCTCCTGGTTCGGTCCGGTTGTATAGAACCGGTAGTAAAACCGGCGGGAGGCTCCGCTTACCCGCCGCAAGGTCATCGTGGGTGATCTGCGCACGCGCACCCCCGTTGCGAACCGGTAGTTAAAGTAAGTAGAACCCACCCCTGGATTGAACTCTCCACCTTCTGACTAGGAGCCGAACGTCTTCACCACTAGGCCACCAAACCACTCTTTTTTTTTTTTTAACTCAATAAGGGAATCAAAGTGGTTTGATATGTGATATAATGTTAGTTTGGCTGGAAATCATTCGATTCGAATTATTGCTGTTGTTCGGTCACTAAGTTGTGTTTGACTCTTCATGACCCCATGGACTACTGCATGCCAGATCCTCCTGTCCTCTGCTGTCACCCGGAGTTTGCCTAAATTCATGTTCATCGCGTCGATGACCCTATCTACCCATCATCCTCTGCCGTTCCCCTTCTCCTTTGGCCTTCCATCCAGGGGTAGTATTCACTTACCTTCGCTATAGGTTCGCAAATGTGAGCACACGCGCCACCTCCGCACATGCGCAGAGTGTCAAAAACAGGACATGAGGACCAGTGGTGGGTTCGAACCAGCGTTACCACCAGTTCTCTTCGTCACGTGCCTGTTCGCTACTCTCGCACACACGCCGAACTTACGCTCCATGCAAGCGCATTAGGTTTCTGCCCAGCTGAGGTATGGCAATCTACTCTGCCGTGCCTATCAGCTGGGCTAAAAAAGAAGAAATAAAGGTAGGAATAACGTGGGAGTGGATGGGAGGGCTCAGCTCCCAAACAAAGAGAACCGGTTCGGTGACGTAAAATATGGCATAAAATGTATATTCATAAAATATGGTGAGGAAAGTCGCAAACTGGGGCAGAACTCGCTTAACAAATTTCTCACTTAACATAATGGCTCCCGCCATCTGGAACGAGCTCCCCCCGGAGATACGGAGGATCCCGGATCTGCGCGCTTTCCGCCGTGCCCTCAAAACATTCCTATTCCAGCAAGCCGGCCTGGCCTAACCTCTCTTCTAAACTGTTTTTAAATTTTTTAAATTTTAAATTTGTCTTATAAATTTGGGGTGTTTTAAATTTTGTTTCTGGGCCAAATTATTTAATTGTATTTTAATGGTTTTTTAACATTTGTATTATATGTATTTTATCTTTTGGCTGTTCACCGCCCTGAGTCCTTGGGGAGTAGGGCGGTATACAAATTCAATAAATAATAATAATAATAATAATAATAATAATAATAATAATAATAATAATAATAATAATAAAAAATTTGGGACTCAATTGTGGTCATACATCGAGGACTAATATAATGTAGTGTTACTATCTGTAATGTTCTTAGAAAGATTAATGTACACGAGTTTTCTGATTTTTTTTTTTTAGATATGTTAAAGATTACAAATTTAAGAGTCAACTTTGCCAAGCTTCACACCCTGGGAGACAACCTTCTGGATTCAAGAATGGAGATCAAAGAAAAGTATTATTACGCCATTTATGACATGGTGGTGCGGGGGAACTGCTTCTGTTACGGACACGCCAGCGAATGCGCCCCGGTGCATGGCTACGACAAAGAGGTGGAAGGAATGGTAAACGTCAACACTGCTTTTCTGATGTTATTTCCTTGTAATTCTGCCACTGGCGTTGAAAAGCATCGGCCTTGATTGACGACAGAAAACAACTTTCATCTAAAATGAAATCGGAGGCGTCCTTGGTGCTCTCTGAGCTTGTTCGTCTCATTTTCTGACAGGTCCATGGCCATTGCATGTGTCGGCACAACACCAAAGGTTTAAACTGCGAGCTGTGCTTGGATTTTTACCACGATTTGCCGTGGCGTCCCGCAGAAGGCCGGAACAGCAATGCCTGCAAAAGTAAGTAACTATGTTAATCACTGTTTGTAAAGTCTATGGCACTGAAGTTTGATCTTGGCTGAGAATCTGTCCTTTGATGAATTGTCCAAGGCAGAGATGTCAAACTTGATTTCACTGAGGGCGCATAATGTATTTTAATATTTGTATTGTGTGTTTTTAATTCTGGCTGTTCACCGCCCCGAGTCTTTCGGGAGAGGGGGCGGTATAAAAATTTAATAAATAAATAAATAAATAAATAAATAAATAAATAAATAAATGGTTGTATTTGACCTTGGGGGGCCGGGGTGGGGCGTAGCCAGAGTGGGTGTGGCCAGCTTGATACACAGTCGTGTCGGGGGCACCTATGGCAGCCCAAGTGCTCTGCCAGGGAAAACTGGCTCCCGAGCTCCGTTTTCGGCTGCGATGGCCTCCTGCAACCCTCTACCAGTGAAAACGGAGCTCGGGAGGGCTCCACGCAGCCCTCTTAAGCAGGGCTGTCTTAACGCATGGGCCTGATGGGCCCCACGAGCATAGGGGCCCCATACTAATCTGTGTATCAATGCGCCTTGTGTCATATAAATACAGCAACTCTACGGCTTACTGAGTATTATTGTGTTTTTCAACACCGATTTTGTTGGAAGTGCCAATAAAATAAATATACGTTGAATTTTATTGACCATTTACATTTTTATTCCTGTGAGTAGTTGTTGTAGGGGCCCAGTACACTGATTTGCCCGGGGCCCAAAATGCTGTTAAGACGATCCTATTTATTTATTTATTTATTTATTTATTTATTTATTTATTTATTTATTTTAATTTGATTTATATGCCGCCCTTCTCCGGAGACTCAGGGCGGCTTACAATGTGCTCAGCAATAGCCTTCATCCTTTTTTGTATATTTATACAAAGTCAGTTTATTGCCCCCACAAACTGGGTCCTCAATTTACCTACCTTAGAAAGGATGGAAGGCTGAGTCAACCTTGAGCCTTGGCGAGATTCGAACCTTCAGTAATTGCAGGCAGCTGGTCTTAATAACCAGCTTAATAACAGGGTGCCTTAGACCACTGTACTACCAAGGCTCTTGAATTCTATGTATTTATATGTTCATTTATAGAGTTCATTTATATGAACTCTATTTATTTATATGCCGCCCTTCTCCGGAGACTCAGGGCGGCTTACAAGGCATTAAGCAATAGCCTTCATACTTTGTGTATATTTATACAAAGTCAGCTTATTGCCCCCACAAACCGGGTCCTCATTTCACCTACCTTAGAAAGGATGGAAGGCTGAGTCAACCTTGAGCCTGGTGAGAATTGAACTCGCAGTAATTGCAGGCAGCTGGAAGCTAAATACTACCTTTTAACAGTAGCATTAGTCTGCTGCGCCACTCAGGACCCTGTTCTTAAGCTCCGTTTTTGCTGGGAGAGGCACAACGGGCCGGTCCTTCGCTGTTTCCAGGGCGGTCCCGTGGGCCAGATCTAAGCACCCCGCAGGCCGGATCTGGCCCCTGGGCCCTGAGTTTGACACCCT
Organism: Pituophis catenifer annectens; assembly: GCF_029215685.1. Taxonomy (NCBI): domain Eukaryota; kingdom Metazoa; phylum Chordata; class Lepidosauria; order Squamata; family Colubridae; genus Pituophis; species Pituophis catenifer. Next base: position 4,574,008 of record NW_027256887.1, read on the forward strand.
TGGTCCAAGGCAGAGGTGGGTTTCAGCAGGTTCTGACCAATTCTAGAGAACCGGTAGTGGAAATTTTGAGTAGTTCGGAGAACCGGTAGTAAAAATTCTGACTGGCCCCGCTCCCATCTATTCTCTGCCTCCCGAGTCCCAGCTGATCAGAAGGAAATGGGGATTTTGCAGTAATCTTCCCCTGAAGTGGTGAGGGAATGGAGATTTTATAGTATCCTTTCCTTGCCACACCCACCAAGCCACACCCACAGAACTGGTAGTAAAAATTTTTGAAACCCACCACTGATCCAAGGGATGCGAATGAATTCAGCTAAAAGTATTCTATCACAAGCGCTCTGTTTCTGAAGAACAGAAAATACACAATAGAATTGCCAAACCTTGGGAAGAATTAAAAATCAAAATTATTAGAAGGCTGGATTTTTCCCGTAATATTTGAGAACAGCATCCTATCTTTCCCCCTGCCCTGGAGCACCCTTACAAGGTGCTTTTTAAAACAAGTTTATATTATCCGTAAAGAGATTAAGGGTTCATCGGTAGCTTCACATTGCAATGAACAAGCACATACATTCAATTTTGCCGCTACTAAGATTGTTGGACGAGCAGGCACAAAAACAGCCAGGGAAGTGAAATAGGCCGCTCGTAATCAACAGGAGTGCTGATTTACCATCAGCTTACAAAGTACTTAGGAGGTGAAGGCTTGGCAGCACAAGGAATCAACAGCCAACTCCTTAAAAGCTAGACATCAACACACCCCAATCAACATTTAAAAAGCTACACACACAACAGGCACCATTATAAATACCACACACAGAACTGCCCAAAACACACAACCAAGTTTGCTGAAGATGAGCTCCAGCACACGTCCGAAAACTCGGAAGACAAAATCTCTGGTCCCGTTGACTGACCCAGAATGGATCCTGCAACATTATCCCGGGACACGTATATTCACCTTCATTCGTGACCTAAGAGACCGTCGATCAACTGTCATGCTAAGCTATCATTTTTTACTTGTTTGTTTAATTTACTTATCAAATGTATTCGCCGCCCATCTCGAGACTCGCTTACATTTTGTTTCCTTCTTCTCTTAAGAGTGCAATTGCAACGAGCATTCCGCGCAGTGCCATTTTGATATGGCTGTTTACATAGCCACGGGAAACACCAGTGGCGGGGTGTGTGACGATTGCCAACACAACACGGCGGGACACAATTGTGAGCAGTGCAAGCCCTTCTACTTTCAACATCCGGAGAGGGATATCCGCGATCCCCATATTTGTGAACGTAAGTCCTTCGTCTTTTTCTCGGGAGATACAGGTACTCCTCGATTTGCAACCGATTCGTTTAGTGTTCGTTCGAAGTTACGATGGTACTAAAAAAATGACTTGGGTTCAGTGGTGGAATGCTGCCGGTTTAACAATCGGTTCGGTGAGCGTGTGCTTTGTGTCTAAGGCGCTTGCGCACAACGCTGAAAATGGAGCATTTAGAAGCTCAGCTGCTTACCTTCCAAGTCAGCAACAGTAAGTAGAACAGCGAGGGGAGAGGGAATCAGCTGTGTTGCGCAATTGAGATGAGCTACAAAGCAGGAAATAAAGGACAGGATAGAGCGGGGGCAGGTGGGCGGGGCCAACTGATTGTCGGAGCTACCGGTTCGCCCGATTTGGTCCGAACTGGCTGAATACCACCTCTGCTTAGGATCATTTTTCACACTTACAACTGTTGCAGCATCCCCATTGTCACGTGATCAAAATTCAGATGCTTGGCAACTGATTCATATTTATGACGGTTGCAGTGTCCCGGGGTCATGTGATCTCCTTTTGCGAACTTCTGTCAGGCAAAGTCTTCCATAGGGAAGCCAGATGCACTGAACAATAAGTTAACAATCGCAGCGATTCACTTAAATAACGGTGGCAAGGAAGGTCGTAAAAGGGGGCAGAACTCACTTAACCGCTGTCTCACTTAGCAACAGCAATTTTTGGGCGCCGTTGTGGTTGCAACAAGTCAAAGATTGCCTGTAGTTTTCTAACTCTTATTCAGTGACAGCTAATTAACAGTCTCTCAGATCAGGAAAACCTCCTTCTACCAAATCTGTGTAAACATTATACAGTAGTGGCCCAAATTGTGGAAACCTTTTGGGAAAAGTGTATTTTCTAAAACTAGCTAATAACACCACTTTTTGGGGGGGGGGGGAGTAGTACCATAAAATTTTATATCGAAGGAAAGATAATTGAATCAAGAATGTAATGCAATAACTTTTATGGAGGATTTGCTATTAGAATAGCAGTTACGGTATAAAGAAGAAAAGGGAAACATGTAGGAAAAATGAGATAGACAAAAAATTATCACCATAGAAAAAACGAGATAGACAAAAATTATCACCATGTCATTTAATACTTAGTTGGGTAACCTTTAGCATGAATGACGGCCTTACAACGTCTTCCCATGGAGTGAACCAAGTCTTTGAGTTCTGCAGCTGTTCTCGTGTGAAACCAAGATTGAATGATTGCTTGTACTAACTGGGTTTTATTTATTGAGGATTACCTGTTTGGGTTCAAACAGCGGCGTGGGTGCATTACAAAATGTGGTTCTTGGTTTAGCATGCAACTGTGACCCGGTTGGCTCCGAGAACGGCGGAATCTGCGACCGATACACCGACTACTCGGCCGGCCTCATCGCGGGACAGTGTCGCTGCAAATTCTTCGTGGAAGGGGAACGTTGTGACACCTGCAAAGAAGGATTTTACGGAATAAGCATAGACAATCCTCATGGCTGTCAGTGTAAGTGTCACCTTGCTGCGTTGAGGTGGAGCAAACGTTTGAAAAATGACATTTGGTAGATGAGGAGCCGATCCGCGGTGGGTTTCACATTTTGTCACCACCGGTTCGACCCCCCCCCCCGCGCGCAGACTCGCTTCGTGCATGCATACGTCTTCTGTGTATGCACTTTGTGGTTTGCCGCATGCATGCACGCCTTCCGCACATGCGCCCAGCCTTCTGTGTACGTGCTTTGCTCATGCGCGCCTTCCACGTATACGCCCGGCCTTAAAAATGTGCCTAAATAGGACGTCATAGAGCCGGGCTGAGCGATCTCCGCTACCAGTTCACCCGAACCGGTGGGAACCGGCTGAATACCAGCTCTGGAGCTGATATATCGTTTCTCTTTACAAACCTGGAGTCCCTGCCATGATACTATTTCATTTTATTGATATTAAGATCGATTCGTTTGAAATTTGGTGCCGTTTGAGAGATACTTAAGAGACCGTGTGTTTCTTTCCTGACTAGGCAGTTGGGCCTATTTAATTTATTTTTATTTCTTTATCAAATTTCTATATCGCCCATCCCAATTGCGGGACACCCTTGTGTGCGTGAAATTTCGGAGTGTAATGGTTTATCTTGTTTCTGAAGCAGTAGTTATCTCTAATTCTATTCCTTGTGGAAATACAATGAAAATATTCCTGTGTAACTCCCTTAATTTGGGATAGAGTTTTGGTGACTGGATGGAGCTGAGAATTTGCTGGCCGGCTGCCCTTCCTGACACCTATGCGAATGCCTATATTTAGATGTGATGAACTTTCCAGTGTATTATTGAGCTGCAAATTACATGTTATCGAACCAATATAGTTTGGGTGAGCATCGGATGTACTTCTGTTTTTGATGCTTTTATGTCAGCTTGTACAGAATGCTCTGATGGGACACTACTTACTGATTGTAATTTTTGTCATACCGTTCATTGCAACTTTGGCCTGCAGTTAAATAAAAATCAGCCACTGCTTTCTTTGATCAAAGAAAAAAAACACAAGTACATTTGTTTCTACGTGGAAACCACTTCTGGACTTTATGCTTGAGGAAGAAAAAAAAATGAAACTTTGATTTTGGGTTTTACCGATTAGATTGATACGTGGTTATAGAAATGGCTATTTTATACTATTATGTAATAGCTAATTTATACTATTATGTAAAAGTAAAAAGTTGAGGTTTGATGCCAGCAGTTCATCAGTTCGATTCCCACCAGGCTCAAGGTTGACTCAGCCTTCCATCCTTCCGAGGTCGGTAAAATGAGGACCCAGATTGTTGGAGGAAATAGGCTGACTCTGGAAACCGCTTAGAGAGAGATGTAAAGCACTGTGAAATAGTATATAAGTCTAAGGGCTATTGTTATCTAAGCCCTGGTGGCACAGTGGTGAGAATGCAGTATTGCAGGCTAATTCTGCCGACTGCCAGCAGTTCGATTCTGACCGGCTCAAGGTTGAGTTAACCTTCCATCCTTCTGAGGTGGGTAAATTGAGGACCCAGATTGTTGGGGGCAATAGGCTGACTCTGTAAACCGCTTAGAGAGGGCTGTGAAGCACCATAAAGTGGTATATAAGTTAAGTGCTATTGCTATTCCTTTCTCCTTCCTCCCTCTCTCCCTTCTCTCATTCTCCTTACTGGTGGTGCAGTGGTTAGAATGCAGTATTGCAGGCTGACTCTGCCTACTGCCAGGAGTTCGATTCTGACCGGCTCAAGGTTGACTCAGCCTTCTGTCCTTCCGAGGTTGGTAAAATGAGGACCCAAATTGTTGGGGGCAATGTACTGACTCTGTAAACAGCTTAGAGAGCAGTGGTGGGTTGCCCCCGATTTGCACCGGTTCTATAGAACCGGTAGTAAAACCGGCGGGAGGCTCCGCCCACTGACTCCGCCCACTGATGTCATCAAAATGCTTCTGCACATGCGCAGAAGTTTCTGCGCTTGTGCAGAAGAGTGCGTGCGTGAGTGAATCGAGCGCGCGCGAGCGGCCCCGTTGTGAACCAGTAGTAAAGGTAAGTAGAACCCACCCCTGTTAGAGAGAGTTGTAAAAGCTCTGTGAAGCGGTATATAAGTCTTAAATGCTCTTGTTATTGCTGCTGTCTTATTCTACTGCACCAAAGAGAGTCGGAAGTCAGTGCCTCCTTTTGTTCTTTTTTCCCTTCTTTTCCCCACTTTTCCCTTCCCCTATTTTTCCTACTATTTGCTCTCGTACCCTGTTTCCCCCAAAATAAGACATTCCCCTGATAATAAGTCCAATCGGGCTTTTGAACGCATGGCAATAAGGCCAAGCGCTTATTTCAGGGTTCAAAAAATAAATAAATAATAAGACAGGGTCTTAATTTCGGGGAAACATGGTAGTGTTTCTATTTTATATCATAAATTAATTTTTTTATAAATAAGCACAAATAAGCCATAGCGAGAAACTGAAACCGCGGAGGGAAAAAGAGGGAAGTCATTTGTCATTAGTCCTCCAGAGGGGGAAAAAAAAAACGAATGATGGTGTTGAGATAAATATTTATTGCAAGTCTTGTAACACGCAATATTAATCAAAACACGCTCATCCCGATTTATTTACTTGCTCTTCCTAATATAGCTTGTGCTTGCAGTCCGTTGGGCACTCATCCGGGAGGGAACCCTTGCGACTCCGAGACAGGAAACTGTTACTGTAAACGTCTGGTGACAGGAAAGCATTGCGATCATTGTCTGGTACGTTCTCCCGTTTATAAATAATATTGATTGATTGATTGATTGATTGATTGATTGATTGATTGATTGATTTATTTATTTATTTATTTATTTATTTTGTCGCATTTCTATGCCGCCCCACTCCCGAGGGACTCTGGGCGGCTTACAACAGAGAATAAAACAATGCAACAATATCCTATACAAAAGTTAAAAGAAGACATTAAAACGTTAAAACACATACACTCCAATTTGTGGCCGGGTCTCGCAAGATCACTATAACGAGATCAACGGCCCCAGGCCTGCCGGAAGAGCCAGGTCTTCACCGCTTTCTGGAAGGCCAATAGGGTGGGGGCGGTCTGGACTTCAAAAGCCCGATTGGGCTTATTATTAGGGGATGTCTTGTTTTTGGGGAAACAGGGTATCTATCTATCTATCTATCTATCTATCTATCTATCTATCTATCTATCTATCATCTATTATCTATCTATATCATCTATATCTATCATCTACTGTATCTATCTTCTATCTATCTATCATCTACTTTGTCTATCTATATATCTATCATCTACTGTATCTATCTATCATCTATCTATCATCTACTCTTATCTTCTATCTCTATCATCTATCTATCTATCTATCTATCTATCTATCTATCATCTACTGTATCTATCTTCTATATATCTATCATCTACTTTGTCTATCTATATATCTATCATCTACTTTATCTATCATCTATCTATCTATCATCTACTCTATCTTCTCTCTCTCTATCATCTATCTATCATCTATCTATCTATTTATATCATCTATATCTATCTATCATCTACTGTATCTATCTTCTATCTATCTATCATCTATCTATCATCTACTTTATCATCTACTTTGTCTATCTATCTATCATCTACTGTATCTATCATCTACTCTATCTACTCTATCTTCTATCTCTCTCTCTATCATCTGCAGTATATCTATCATCTATCTATCTATATCATCTATATCTATATCATCTACTTTATCTATCTTGTCTATATGTATCATCTACTGTGTCTATCTATCTATCATCTATCTATCATCTACTCTATCTTCTATCTATCTATCTATCTATCTATCTATCTATCTATCTATCTATCTATCTATCTATCTTCTTCCTACCTATCTACCTACCTATGTATCATCTATCCATCACCTTTCTATCTCTACTATCTACTACTATGTACTATCTACCACTGATCATGTTACCTAGTGGGGTAATGAAACGTCTGCAAGAAAACCAGCAAGCTCAGAGAGCACCAAGGATCCCTCATTTCAACCCTTAGCTACAAATATTCTCCTTTATTGCCTCTCTCTCTCTCTCTCCCTCCCTCTCTCCCTCTCTCTCTCTGTCTCTCATCTACAGTATCTATCTGTCTGTCTATCGTCTATCTATCAATCTATCTATCTATCTATCTATCTATCTATCTATCTATCTATCTATCTATCTTCTACCTACCTACCTTCCTACCTATCCATGTATCATCTATCCATCACCTATCTATCTCTACTATCTACTATCCAGCACTGATGATGTTACCTAGTATGGTCACGAAACATCTTCAAGAAAACAAGCAAGCTCAGAGAGCACTAAGGACCCCTCATGTCAACCCTGAGCTAGAAATATTCTCCTTTATTGGAGGTTCTTCTACCTGTAAATGTCTGAATTCTTTCTTTGCAGCCTGAAAACTGGGGGTTGAGCAACGATATGGACGGGTGTCGCCCCTGTGATTGTGATCAAGGAGGCTCGCTCAACAATAAGTAAGTTCAATTCCTACTGCCATACCTACAAACTTTCTAAATGCATTTTTTTTTAATCTGGCTATGTTTCAGGAGCCTTCTAGAGTTTTCTAGAATATTCTATTCCCGGGATGCTAAATGTTGCAAACTATAAAGACGGGGGTGTGTGGATCTTAAGTAAATCAACACATTCCTGTACTTCTCCAAAGCTTGTTAATTATCTCTGCTTCGTTATGTTCTTTCGTTCGTTGATTCATTCCTTGCCTTACTTATAATTTCAATGTGTTATTAATTTAGAACAATTAAGCAGTGAAATTAAGCAGCTTGCCTCCAGAAGTTGTGAATGGTCCAACACTGGAAGTTTTTAAGAAGAGATTGGACAACCATTTGTCTGAAATGCGTATAGGATTTTCTTCCTGAGCAGGGGGTCAGATGAGAAGACCTCCAAAGCCCCCTCCAAACTCTTGTTATTTCGTTCTGTTCTAAACTTTTCACCTTTCCATTTTTGAGAATCTCAACTCCATCCAACCTTGACTTTCCTGGTCTTTCCTCTTGATCCAGTCACTCTTCCTTCCTAAATGCATTTGAATTTGAATTTCCGTCTCCTTTGCCAGATCACTGTTAGCTTTTTGTGCTTGAGTAGACTAGAAATTTATCTCGCTGGATTTTGCTTCAGAGAATTGCCAACTGGGGGAAAACAAGAAAGCAGCAGCAGTCTTCCCTTTTACTATCTAGGTGTATCTAGTTCTTTTCTTAATAGGCTCAGCTACTTGTTTGTAAGGGACGCGGTGGCTCAGTGGCTAAGACGTTGAGCTTGTCGATCGAAAGGTCGGCAGTTCGGCGGTTCGAATCCCTAGTGCCGCGTAACGGGGTGAGCTCCCGTGACTTGTCCCAGCTTCCGCCAACCTAGCAGTTCGAAAGCACGTAAAAAATGCAAGTAGAAAAATAGGGACCACCTTTGGTGGGAAGGGAACAGCGTTCCGTGTGCCTTTGGCGTTGAGTCATGCCGGCCACAGGACCACGGAGACGTCTTCGGACAGCGCTGGCTCTTCGGCTTTGAAACGGAGATGAGCACCGCCCCCTAGAGTCAGGAACGACTAGCACATATCCATTCCATTCCATTCCATTCCATTCTATTCTATTCTATTCTATTCTATTCTATTCTATTCTATTCCTTCTTCTCTTCTCTTCTCTTCTCTTCTCTTCTCTTCTCTTCTCTTCTCTTCTCTTCTCTTCTCTTCTCTTCTCTTCTCCTCTCCTCTCCTCTCCTCTCCTCTCCTCTCCTCTTCCCTTCCCTTCCCTTCCCTTCCCTTCCCTTCCCTTCCCTTCTATTCTATTCATTCCATTCTCTATTCTGTTCCTGATTCTCTTCTCTTCTCTTCTCTTCTCTTCTCTTCTCTTCTCTTCTCTTCTCTTCTCTTCTCTTCCCTTCCCTTCCCTTCCCTTCCCTTCCCTTCCCTTCCCTTCCCTTCCCTTCCCTTCCATTCTATTCTATTCTATTCCTTCTTCTCTTCTCTTCTCTTCTCTTCTCTTCTCTTCTCTTCTCTTCTCTTCTCTTCTCTTCTCTTCTCTTCTCTTCTCTTCTCTTCTCTTCCCTTCCCTTCCCTTCCCTTCCCTTCCCTTCCCTTCCCTTCCCTTCCCTTCCCTTCCCTTCCCTTACTTTCTCTTCCCTTCTATTCTATTCCTGATTCTATTCCTGATTCTCTTCTCTTCTCTTCTCTTCTCTTCTCTTCTCTTCTCTTCTCTTCTCTTCTCTTCTCTTCTCTTCTCATTTATGAAATTTACCTGCTGCCCAATTCCTAGCAATTCTGGGCAGTCGATATAACAATTCCGCAATCCGATTGCTTCAGCTAAAAACTCATTGCTGCCTTTTAGACTTTACTGTCCCAGCTCTCTAAGGAAATTAAGATGGGGCCCACTTAACCGAAACTCTTATTTTTTTTTTTATGCTGATCATTTTTCCTAAATCGTTTCTCACACAGGCAGTAGCTATTCCCAATAGTCCCATTAAAATTACACAGCGGGGCCACAAAGCGGCCTAACCTTTGGACATCCTGATGTCTTGATTGCAAAACCATCTGTAAATGGGTGTCGTTCTTTTGACCTAACCAGCGTTCCCATTTCCTCTCCCAAGAAAATGACCTCATTCATCCGGACGTTTCAGATTAAAACCTTTCAGCAATCCAGATCCCTATTTTTACAGCCGTAATGTCTGCTGAGGCAACCATTGTCTGAAGGGATGAATGTCCTTCAGCAAAAAAATTCCTTCCCAGATAAACCGTAGGGCCATCCCACGGCATCTGAGCGCACAGCTGCACCGAAAATCTAAGTTACGGTTTCGAAGGAAAGGAAAACAGCCAGGGAACGATAACAAAAGATGGAGTTGTAGTGCCAAGTAAAGGAAGCATCTGAAGTTTGACAAAATCTGTCTGGGATTGTAATAATTCCACCAGATAGGATAAAGTTTCTCCCTGCTTCCTCGGATATTATTATATACTTTATTCATTAAACATGAAACTCAAGTCAACTGAATATTCAAACATGCATCACAAATACCATCGACTGGTGCTAATGGTTGATACGGGTTGCTGCCAGCGTCCTAGGTATCAACCAAGTACCTTCTTAAGATGTATGATGTTCCAAGTAGCACAGTTTTTTGCAGTTCCGCTGGCGTTATTGCAGGAAGCTGCAATTTGTTGATGTATCTTATAAAATTCTTGGACGTGGTACCAAGTGCCCCAATGACAATGGGTATCACTGTTACATGTTTCATCCATAGTCGTCTAGTTTCGATGGCCAGGTTGCGATATTTCGTGATTTTTTTCCCATTCTTTTTCTTCAACTCTGGCATCTCCTGGTACTGCAATGTCAATAAATTGTATGTTTCGGTTTTCGACAACTGTGATATCTGGCGTGTTGTGTTCCATGTGACGATCTGTCTGTATTTGAAAGTCCCACAAGATCTTCACCTTCCACTTTATGTTCCCATGACTTTTTGGATACAGGAAAGTCGTATTTTTTACATAATGACCAGTGCATTAATTTAGCAACTCGGTCGGATCTAGCTTTGTAATCAGTTTGTGCGATTTTGCTGAATTCACATATTAAAGTTGAAACAGTTTCGACTTCGTTGTTGCAAAGTCGGCAGTTTGGATTGTCGGTGGATTTTTGTATCTTTGCTTTCGTGACATTAGTTTGTAGTGCTTGTTCTTGAGCAGCGAGTATTAATCCTCCTGTTTCTTTCTTGATGGTTCCCATCTTAAGCCATGCTCATGTCAAGTTGTCATCACATTTTCCTTCAATGTTTTTCAAGTGCTGTCCATGCAAAGCTTCGGTTTTCCATTTCCTGTTGCTGCCAGCATCCTAGGTATCAACCAAGTATCTTCTTAAGATGTACAATTGTTGTTGTTGTTATTATTATTATTATCTCTTTTATTAATTAAACATAAAACTCAAGTCAACTGAACATTCAAAAATGCATCACAAATACCATTGACTGGTGCTAATGGTTGATACGGGTTGCTGCCAGCGTCCTAGGGATCAACCAAGTACCTTCTTAAGATGTACGATGTTCCAAGTAGCGCAGTTTTTTTTTGCAGTTCCGCTGGTGTTATTGCAGGAAGCTGCAATTTGTTGATGTATCGCATAAAATTCTTGGACATGGTACCAAGTGCCCCGATGACAATGGGTATCACTGTTAATATGTTTCATCCATAGCCGTGTAGTTTCGATGACCAGGTCGCGATATTTTGTGATTTTTTTCCATTCTTTTTCTTCGACTCTGGCGTCTCCTGGTACTGCAATGTCAACATCATCATCATCATCATCATCATCATCATCATCATCATCATCATTATTATTGGTTTTTGAATCGGATGGTTTACCAGTCGCTTATTTGATCTCAACCTAAATATCTGTGTTGGGGTCTGTCTATGAAGCAATAATTAAATCCACAATTCATGATGGATGGGTGGCTGCGTTGATTGACAGATCAGTGAAACATGTTCTACATTTTTCTTTAATTATGCAGAAAGATCTATTTTTGAGTTGTAGACACTTGTGGTTGTCTACTCTTAGATATCTTGAATTTCTTTTCTTTTTTTTATGTACAATGGAAAGAGGCATAAGATGTTTGATAGAAACTCATTTTGGTTGATTGATGGATCAGTGAAACTTGTTGCAAACTTTTCTTTAATTATGCAGAAATATCTCTGAATTATAGACACTTGTAGTTGTCTACTCTTACATATCTTGAACTTCCTTCCTTCCTTCCTTCCTTCCTTCCTTTCTTTCTTTCTTTCTTTCTTTCTTTCTTTCTTTCTTTCTTTCTTTCTTTCTGGTGTACAATGGAAAGAGGCATATAAAATGTCCTCAAGATTTTGGTTGATTGATAGATCAGTGAAACTTGTAAACTTTTCTTTAATTAAGCAGAAATATCAATTATTTGGTTATAGGTATTTATGTGGTCTACTCTTAGATATTTTGATTTTATCTATCACCTGTCATCTGTCTGTCTGTCTGTCTGTCTGTCTGTCTGTCTGTCTGTCTGTCTATCTATCTATCTATCTATCTATCTATCTATCTATCTATCTATCTATCTATCAGTATGCAATGAAAAGAGGCATATAAAATGTCCTGAAGACGCCCAATAGAAATTCATTTTGTTTTTCAGCTGCTCAAGTGAATCTGGCCAATGCCAGTGCAGGCCGCATCTGATTGGTCGCCAGTGTCAGGAAGTGGAACCTGGTTATTTTTTCATATCTTTAGATCATTATGTCTATGAAGCAGAGGATGCCAAATTTGGCCCGGTGAGTACCAACTTTAGCTAGCAATCAAAACACATCAGAATCCATGCTCTGAGTCCTTTTAGTCCGCTCCTCAAATCTTTTAAATACACATTTTCTTTCCTCCTTCTGTAGTGCCTGATTCAGGGTAGAGTTGGGGCAACTGGGTAGAGCTGAGAATTTACTGGCCAGATGCCCTTCCTGACACCTATATGGAGTTCACAGCAGACATTTTCTTTGTCTGCCCTGGGAGAGAAACATCTGCTACTACCTGGGATTGAACTCTCAACTCTCAATAAATAGTCAGAGATTTCCTAAGTCTAGGAAAACATACAAAGACCATTGTCAACTAATAGAAACAAACAATACATGCGTGTGAACGGAATCTGCTGGTAGTCATCTTTTGCAAGCATCTGTCAGTAAGAGGATGAATGTGACATCTGGGATTAAAAGTCCCAACACATCTGGAGAAAACTGCTGGAATATTCTCCTCGTAGTATTTTTTTTTTATCTACATTTTCCACGGAACACATGTGCGTTATCTTAAAATAGCTAAATATAATTTGTTTCTGTTCTTTTTTTAAAAAAAATTATTAAGTCTCAGGATAAAATATTAAAAAAGCAAAAGAAAGGCGGTTAGGGAAAACAGAAGTTAAAGAAAAAGCAAACTCAGGAATGCAGAAAGAATGAAAAAGAGGAAAAAAAGAATAAATTCCAACTTTCTTTGGTCTAGATACTGATATAAAATACATGAACCTCTTATTCTAAAATCAACAATAATACCCAATTTTTATTTTATTTTATATTTTATTTTATATATATAATTTTTATTTTATTATTTTATTTTATTTTATTTTATTTTATTTTATTTTATTTTATTTTATTTTATTTTATTTTATTTTATTTTATTTTATTTTATTATTTTATTTTATTTTATTTTATTTTATTTTATTATCCCGTCTTTTCTATAACCACAACTGTCCTAACTGTCAAATCACAAAATTAAATGTTTCTTTTTTTCCCAGTTTTTAGCACAGGGGTCTGCTACCTTAAATACTCAAAGAGCCATTTGGACCCGTTTCCCACAGAAAAGAAAACACCGGGAGCCATAAAACCTGGGTGGGCGTGGCCAACTCGATTATCACTCACTTCCACCAGTCACATGACCCCCCCCGCTAGCCACGCCTACCCAGCTGGTCATTCGGGCAGGGAACCAGTTGTTAAAAAACACCGGGAACCACAAAATTCTTTTGACATCTCTCTCCCCTCCCTCCCTCTTCCCCTCCCCTCTCTCCCTCTCTCTCTGTATCTCTCTGTCTCTGCCCTGGCCGCTTCTCTATCCCCCGCCATCGCTCTTAACTTCTCAGGCCAGGGGGGGCGAGGGGCGGGGCCAGCCAATGGTGGGATCACCTGACAGGGAGCCACAGCAGAGGGCCCAAAGAGCCTCATGCGGCTCCGGAACCGCAGGTTGCTGACCCCTGTTCTAGCACAATGTCCAACAGTGATTTCCAAGTAGACACGGTTAGACAAAATCTCTCCTTTAATCAGGATATTCAGCTTCCCAATCTCAGCCCATTCCATTAGCTTCCCCGTCCATTTTTTCCATTGAAGGAATGTGTAAATCCTTCCCACTCTTGTGGGTACCCAAGTCTCGCTACTAATAATTTGCTTCTCTTTTGTAGGGCGTGAGTTTAGTGGAACGCCTCTATTCTCAAGACCGCGTACCTTCCTGGACTGGAATAGGATTCGTGAGAGTCCCCGAAGGAGCATATTTGGAATTCTACATTGACAATATTCCGTTTTCTATGGAATACGATGTTCTGATTCGATACGAGCCACAGGTAAATGGCTGCTTATGGAATCCAGCTGGAAGGAGGAATTTATTTATTTATTTATTAGTTAGATTTATATGCCACCCTTCCTCCGGAGACTCAGGGCGGTTTACAATGCATTAAGCAATAGCCTTCATACTTTTGTATATAACTGCTTAGTAGGGCTTTCGGCCCCCCACCAAGCGGTGTTCTTTTTTATACAAAATTAGCTTATTGCCCCCACAATCCGGTCCTCATTTTACCTACCTCGAAAGGATGGAAGGCTGAGTCAACCTTGAGCCTGGTGAGATTTGAACTTGCAGTAATTGCAGGCAGCTGGTGTTACTTTAACAGTGCTTTAGTCTGCTGCGCCACCAAGTATCTTGGAATACGGATGTTTTAGAAGATGTTTAAAACCTGCCGAGTTAAACATTTATGCACTTGGTGGTCTGAATGTTTATTTTTTATTAACTTATTTCCTTTTTGTTTGTTTGTTTATTATCCTGCCTTTGTTATTTTTATGAATAACTCAAGGTAGGGAACATAATCAACATTAGCTTCCTCCTCCTATTTTCCCCACAACAACAACACTGTGAGGTTTGTTGGGCTGAGAGAGAGTGACTGGCCCAAGATCACCCAGCTGGCTTTCATGGATAAGGCGGGACTAGAACTCACTGTCTCCTGGTGATTGGCTCAAGGTCACCCAGCCAGATTTTCATGGTGAAGGCAGGACTAGAACTCACGGTCTCCTGGTGATTGGTGTAAAGTAGCCCAACCAGCTTTTATGTCTGAGGCGGGACTAGAACTCATTGTCTCCTGGTGATTGGTTCAAGGTCACCCATTTGGCTTTCCTGGCTAAAGCGGGACTAGAACTCACCGTCTCCTGGTGATTGGTTCAAAGTCACTCAGCTGGCTTTCATGGATAAGGCGGGACTAGAACTCACTGTCTCCTGGTGATTGGTTCAAAGTCACCCAGCTGGCTTTCATGAATAAGGTGGGACTAGAACACACCGTCTCCTGGTGAGTGGTTCAAGGTCTCCCAACAGGCTTTCCTGGCTCGTGCCTTCACCACTACACCAAACTGGCTATATGTGGCTTTTGCACCAATGGCATTTTGATAATGTGTGTGACGATTCTCACAGTCGTCCCCCTGCCTTCAATTGCTCCTTCTCCAAAACAAGATTGCATAGAAATTCTGTATTGTTCATCTAGTCCTAATTCCTCCATTATATAACACTGATGGATATCCACAGCATAGGTCCGTGATGGCGAACCTATGGCACGCGGGCCACATGTGGCACGCGGAGCCATATCTGTGGGCACGCGAGCTCAGCTCCAGCACGCATCTGCGTGCCGGCCACCTGATTTTCCGGCCTTCCAGGCCCACCGGACGTTGGAAAACGGGCTGTTTCTGGCCTTCGGGGGGAGGGAAAGGCCATTTTCGCCCACCCCAAGCTCCTAGAAAGGCTCTGGAGCCTGGGGAGGGCAAAAAAATGGGCCTACCAGGCCCACCGTGCCATCACGTGCCAAAAGTGGGGGGAGCGTGGGGGGGGGTCATGTGCGCATGCACAGGAGGGTGGGGCGCATTGAATTATGGGTGTGGGCACGCACGTGTGCAACCCCCCCACGCTCCCCCCATTTTTGGCACATGACAGCAAAAAGGTTAGCCATCACTGGCATAAGTGATCTTCACATACTGTAGCAATTGGTTCGCCCAGCACCGGAAATGTGAGTGTGCACATCCAGTGTCACAAAACACGGCAATTCGCTCACGCCCCCCGTCCGTGCATGCGTGCGGCGTCAGAAACACGAACCGGCTGAATACCACCTCTGATCCACAGGGTGTATTTGGAGTTTTAAAATTAACATGGGTCATTTTTCCTAGTTACCAGATCACTGGGAGAAAGCTACCATCAGTGTATATCGCCCGGGCCAAATTCCTCCTAGTAGTAGATGCGGCAATACCGTTCCTGACGATGACAATCAAGAATTATCCTTATCTCCCGGTTCCAGGTGAGTCACAAAAGGAGAAATGCATGTCCAAAAGCTAAAGATTATCGGAACAGAATTAAGATATGGATAGAAGAAATGACTCAACTATCACTGCGTTATGTGTCTGTCAGCCGAGCCTCCATCCTAAGACTTATGGTAGCCTGCCAGAGAACTGTATCACGTCTCTATAGCAACAGAGATAAGACTGACTTGTGATTTCTGAGCTGCGCATGTCTAAGTTTAAGGAAAAAACTTCCTGATCTTTTTCTTTCATCCGTCTGTGTGATAAAACTGCCGGTAACAATGTAGTTAGTAAGTTTGTTTTATTTCTTTATAATAAAATGTTTCTTAGAATATATTTCAGGGTTTCTTTCTTTAAAGTATACAGCATGGAAAACAAGATCCATCCGTCTCTAATTAAGTGCAATTACCCCAGGGGGAACGGGGCTGATTTACGCTCCAACATCAACAACATATTGATTTAAAACCTGAGTTGTTCCTACTGGGTATCCTACCAGAGAAAATTAGTAAAGAAAATGTATACTTGATTATACATATAATAACTGCAGCAAGAATAATATTTGCACAAAGATGGGAAGCGGAGAAAAATCCCTCTAGAAGGGGAAATAATTAGAAAAAATTTTGGACTGCGCAGAGATGAATAGATTAACTTTAACGATTAAAGAGAAAGAGGATACGGAATATTTTAAGATATGGGGGAAATTTTATGATTGGATAGAAAAGAGATATAGATAAAGAATTTGATAAGCAAATAGGAGAAAGTTATATTAAATATATGTATTTGGGGGAAAATATTGGAATAGAGGAATGGGATTTATTAAGGAAGAAATAAGAAGAGGAGGAGTAACAAAAAGAAGGAGAAGTCAGCAAAGAAACACCGAGATGACACACGGAAGGACTGATGTATTTATATAAACTCAGTGTCATCTAACCAACAGTCTCAAGGAAACCCAGTGCTTGTATGTCCAATGTATGCTGTGGAACCTGCCACATTGTTTTTTCTTCATGGATGTCCTATTGCTAACACAGGTACGCAGTCCTTCCACGCCCCATATGCTTTGAAAAGGGTCTGAATTACACCGTTCGGTTGGAGCTGCCGCAGTACTCCTCAGACTCAGAGGTGGAAAATCCATACACCCTCATTGATTCAGTAAGTGGATGCTAATATCTGCCCTTTAGTTGTAACACAGCCACAGGAGGAGGAGGAGGAGGAGGAGGAGGGGGGGGGGACAACGACTACGACTATGGAGTCCTTGGCGCTCTCTGGGCTTCGTGGTTTTCTTGCAGACGTTTTGTTACCCAACTAGGTAACATCATCAGTTGTAGAAGGGAGTCAGGTGTGTGGAGAGCAGGGGAGGAGGAGGAGGAAGACGATGACTGTGGAATCCTTGGCGCTCTTCGAGGTTCATGATTTTCTTGCAGACGTGTCATTACCCAGCTAGGTAACATCATCAGTGCTACAAGGGAGCGGGGTGCTCAAACGAGCGCAAACCTCAAACCAGTGGTGGGTTCCTCCCGGTTCGGCCCGGTTCTCCCGAGCCGGTAGCGGTGACGATATGACCAGTGCCTGCAAAAAATAAATGGGTAGACTGGTACAGCTCTGCAAGTAGTTAAAAGCCTGGTAGACCAGTATCTGTGCTAAATCCTAAAGAATTGTCACATGACCATCAAGCCACGCCCACAAAATAAGCCACACCCACAGAACCGGTAGTAAAACATTTTAGAACCCACCCCTGCCTCACACCCTTCTAGCACTGATGGTGTTTCCTAGTTGGGTAACAAAACGTCCACAAGAAAACCCAGGGAGCAGTGAGGACCCCACAGAATAAGCTGCCTCACATTTTAATTACAGAGCTGCAGAGAGAACACGTGTTCTCCATTTATTTATTTATTCATTCATTCATTCATTCATTCATTCATTCATTCATTCATTTATGGAATCCTTGCTGAAATTCTCAGAAAGTTGCCCATATCGGGGAGAACCTGGGAATGGCTTCTGGGGCCACCTGAGATGAAGTAGAAGAAACAGGCATGTAGCCCAACCGCCTAGGACTGTGATGGCGAACCTATGGCACGCGTGCCACAGGTGGCACGTGTAGCCATATCAGTTGGCACACCAGCTCAGCTCTGGTGCGCATGCACACACCGGCCAGCTGATTTTCGGGCCTTCTGGGCCCACCAGAAGTAGGGAAACAGGCTGCTTCCTGCCTCCGGAGGGTCTGGGTGGGGGTGGAGAAGGCCCATTTTTCTTTCTCACCTGGCTCCAGAGCGCCTCTTATGCATCTGGGGAGGGCAAAAAGAGAGGCTCTGGAGGCTAGGGACAGCAGAAAACGTCACTTCCTGTCCAACCAGGAGTTGGGAAATGGGCCGTTTCAGGCCTCCGGAGGGCCTCTGAGGGGATGGGGAAGGCTGTTTTTGCCCTCCCCAGATGCATAGAGAGGATCTGGAGCCAGGCGGGAAAGAAAAACAGGCCTACCGGGCCATCACGTGCCAGGAACAGGGGGGAGGGAGGGTTGCGCATGCAGGGCGGGGCACGTAGAATTATGGGTGTGGGCACGCGCACGCGCCAACCTCCCCCACCCCACCCCCTCCTGGCACGTGATGGCAAAAAGGTTAGCCCTCACTAGCCTAGGGAGTGTTTCTTGGACACACTCTCTGAATTGTATCTTTGGATGATAACAAAGATTGTCCACCTTTTAAAATATAGTAACACGTCTTGGTTAACGTCATTTCGCAGCTGGTTCTCATGCCATATTGCAAGTCCCTGGACCTCTTCACGGTTGGAGGCAGAGGTGATGATGTGACAACCAACAGCGCCTGGGAAACCTTTCAGAGATACCGCTGTCTGGAAAACAGCCGGAGCGTGGTGAAAACTCCCATGACGGATGTTTGCAGGAACATAATTTTTAGCATCTCGGCCGTGCTGCACGAAACCGCATTGGGTAAGTAGGTTGAGGTCTCCAAACTGGGCCATTTTAAAGCCTTGTGGACTTCAACTCCCAGAATTCCCCCCGTGCTGGCTGGGGAATTCTGGGAGTTGAAGCCCACAAGGCTTCAAATTACCAAGTTTGATGATTAGGGGACTGGAGGATAAAACATACGAGGAACGGTTGCAGGAACTGGGGGTGGCTAGTCTAGGGAAGAGAAGGACCAGGGGAGACATGATAGCATCTTCCAATATTTGAGGGGCTGCCACAGAGAGGAGGGTGTCAAGCTATTTTTCAAGGCACCTGAAGGCCAGACAAGGAACAACGGATGGAAACTGACCAAGGAGAGATTCAACCTGGAAATAAGGACTTTTCTGACAGTGAGAACAATCAACCCGTGGAACAGAAGTTGCCTTCAGAAGTCATGGGAGCTTCATCCCTGGAAGCTTTCAAGAAGAGACTGGACTGCCCTCTGTCAGAAATGGTGTACGGTCTGCTTGGACTAGATCAGTGATGGCTAACCATTTTGCCGTCGTGTGCCAAAAGCGGGGGGAGCACAGGAGGGTCACACGGACACGTGCCCACACCCATAATTCAATGCCCTTGCCCTCCCGCACATGCGCACGCGATCCCCCCCCCATGATCCCCATGCTTTTGGCACGCAGTGGCACAGTGGGCCCAGTAGGCCCATTTTTCGCCCTCCCCAGGCTCCAGATGCTTTCCCTACCCTTCCGGAGGCCCTCCAGAGGCTGGAAATGGCCCATTTCCCAACTTCTGGTGGGACTAGAAGGCCCGTTTTTTGTTCTCCCCAGGCTCCAGAAGCTTTCTAGGAGCCTGGGGAGGGCAAAAACAGCCTTCCCAACCTCCCCGGAGGCCGGAAATAGCCCATTTCCCGAGTTCTGGTGGGCCCGGAATGCCCGAAAATCAGCTGGCCGGTGCACGCATGTGCTCTGGAGCTGAGCTAGGGCAACACTTGTGTGCCCACAGATATGGTGGTGTTGTTGTTTTTACTTTTAAAAGCATTTTTTCGGCCGAAGAGGTTGTAGAAAAAATGCTTTTAAAAGTAAAAAAAAAAAGTCTCTGATGATTGTGCGGCTCAGCTGGGCGGGGGGGGGGGGAGGGCAGGGATTTTTGCTACTGGTTCTCCGAACCATCCGCCTCCATTGCTACCGGATCGGGTGATCCGGTCCGAACCGGGAGTATTTCACCCCTGTATTTGCCCTTTTAAAAAATGAAATCTGGAGCTAAAACCGCCTAATGAATCTCTCTGTACCCCTGATACTTACATATATCAGTCATTTTAGCAAGTTATTTGCCATTTCCTTGGCTTTTGTGCATTTTAATGTCCATGTGTGATGCAATTGTTTTAGTTTTACGTGATATTGGAAAGTCACTACACAAATGGAATGAATGAGGGAAGGAAAGAATGAATGAATGACTTGTTCCAAATCTTTCTTTTTTTTTTTTTTTTAGCTTGCCAGTGTGACCCGCAAGGGTCATTGAGTTCGGTATGTGATCCCAACGGAGGCCATTGTCAATGTCGCCCAAATGTTGTTGGCCGAAGATGCGATAAATGTGCCCCGGGCACTTTTGGCTTTGGACCTACTGGATGTAAACGTAAGTTCTGTCTTCGTTCCGAAGACTCTGTTACTGCTCTAAAATGTTATTTGGTAAGACTTTTTTTTAAAAATATATATATTTTCGTTCCTCTCTTCTACCACATCTGTAAAAATCCTCATGAGCTGAGCTTAAATAAAAAGATAAATTTGTGGGGTCCTTGGTGCTCTCTGAGCTTTCATGATTATGTTAGTTAGTTAGTTGGGTAATAAAATGTCTACGAGAAAACCACCAAGCTCAGAGAGCACCAAGGACCCTACAATTGTCTTCCTCCTCCTCCTCTTCCTTCTCCTCTTCCTCCTCTCCACAAACCTTCCTCCCTTGCGCACTGATCATGTTACCTAGTTGGGTAATAAAATGTCTACGAGAAAACCATCAACCTCAGAGAGCACCAAGAACCCTACAATTGTCTTCCTTCACCTTCTCCTCTTCCTCCTTCTCCTCTTCTTCCTCCTCCTCCTCCTCCCCACAAACCTCCCTCCCTCCCTCCCTTGTAGCACTGATCACGTTGCCTAGTTGGGTAATGAAATGTTTACAAGAAATCACCAAGTTCAGAGAGCACTAACGACTCTACGATTCTCCTCCTCCTCCTCTTCCTCTCTGCAAATCTCCCTCCCTTGTAGCACTGATCATGTAACCTAGTTGGGTAATGAAATGTCTACGAGAAAACCACCAAGCTCAGAGAGCACCAAGGACCCCACAGTCCTCCTCCCTCGTCTCCCTCCCTCCTTCTTCTCTACTCCGCAAACCCCCCTCCTTGTAGCACTGCTGATGTTAACAATAATAATAATAATATTTATATACCGCCCTTCTCCCGAAGGACTCGGGGCGGTGTACAGCCAAGATTAAAAACATAAATATACAATATCATAGTTAAAATTAATTAAAATCATTAAATGTACAGTGGACTAAGCACTGTTATTAAGAACTGCTGCTTGCAATTACTGCAAGTTCGAATCTCACCAGGCTCAAGGTTGACTCAGCCTTCCATCCTTTCTAAGGTAGGTGAAATGAGGACCCAGATTGCGGGGGCAATAAGCTGACTTTGTATAAATATACAAAAGGATGAAGGCTATTGCTTAGCACATTGTAAGCCGCCCTGAGTCTCCGGAGAAGGGCGGCATATAAATTAAAGCAAAAAAAAAAAAAAGGTTTGGCCAAATTTTAAAAACCCAATATTAAAACCCAATTTACCTAGTTGGATAATAAAACACCAAGAAAACCACAACATTCAGAGCACCAGGGACCCCATAATTCAACCCCGAGCTACAAATATTCTCTTCTATTGACGAGACCATTTTTTCTATCGCTGGTCATTAACCAGCTGGAGTTTTAAAAATCCACAAGTACGTTGATTATGGGTTTCCATTTCATCCAGATATCTGTATGGATTTGGTTTTTTTTTTTTTTAGCTTGCGAGTGTCACGCCCAAGCTTCTGTAAATGCCTTCTGCCATCCGGAGACCGGGCAGTGCCACTGTTTCCATGGAATTTATGGCCGTCCGTGTGATCGATGTTTGCCAGGATATTGGGGGTTCCCGAGCTGTCAACCCTGCCAATGCAACGGTCACGCAGATGAGTGCGATCCGTACAGTGGACAGTGCTTGAATTGTCGTGATCACACCTCGGGCCCCAATTGTGAGAGGTATGTCTTCTTTTGGCTACAGAGAAAATGTGGATTTTCCAAAGTGGCATGCGTGCAAGTTTTAACGTCAGGAGTGCCCAACCTTGGCGACCTTTTAAACAGGGGTGAAATCCAGCAGGTTCTGACAGGTTCTGTAGAACTGGTAGCGGAAATTTTGAGCAGTTCTGAGAACTGGCAGCGGAAATTTTGAGCAGTTCGGAGAACCGGCAGCGGAAATTTTGAGCAGTTCGGAGAACCGGCAAATACCACCTCTGGCTGGCCCCAGAGTGGGGTGGGAATGGATATTTTGCAATATCCTTCCCCCAGGAGTGGGGTGGGAATGGAGATTTTGCAATATCCTTCCCCCAGGAGTGGGGAGGGAATGGAGATTTTTGCAGTATCCTTCCCCTGCCATACCCACCAAGCCACACCACACCTACCAAGCCACGCCCACAGAACCGGTAGTAAAAAAAAAAATTGGATTTCAACACTGCTTTTAAGACTTGTGGACTTCAACTCCCAGAATTCCCCTGGTAGTTTATTTAGGAAGGGATTAAAAACAGAGTTTTTTTTTTAAAAAAAGCATCCTTCAGGAACACTTTCAGTTCCTCCTTTTACTGGGACACCGTAACCACCAAGTTTTGTGAGATTGAAGTGGGGTAATTTGAACGAACCTCGGTGACGCAGTGGTTAGAGTGCAGTACTGCAGGGTACTTCTGCTGCCTGCCGGCTGCCTGCAATTTGGCAGTTCAAATCTCACCAGGCTCAAGGTTGACTCAACCTTCCATCCTTCTGAGGTGGGTCAAATGAAGACCCAGATTGTTGGGGGCAATAGGCTGACTCTGTAAACCGCTTAGAGAGGGCTGTAAAGCACTGTGAAGCAGTATATAAGTCTAACGGGTGGGTCCTGTAGGCGTGGCTTATTTTGTGGGCATGGCTTGGGGTAATGAGGGCGTGGCCAACTTTTTTTTTTTTAACTTTTAAAAGCATTTTTTCTACAATCTTAAGAGGTTGCAGAAAAAAATGCTTTTAGAAGCTTCTGACAACCAGGCAAATCTGCTGGGATTGCCAGAGGCTTTTAAAGGCATTTTTTTTTCCTACAACCTCTTTGGCTGAAGAGGTTGCAGAAAAAAATGCTTTTATAGAAGCTTCTGACGATCAGGCAAATCTGCTGGGATTGCCAGAGGCTTTTAAAGGGATTTTCTTTTGCAGAAAAAAATGCTTTCAGAAGCCTCTGACGATCCCAGCTGAGCCGCGCGATCGTCAGAGGCTTTTTTTTTTAACTTTTAAAAATATTTTTTCAGCCGAAGAGGTTGAAGAAAAAATGCTTTTAAAAGTAAAAAAAATAAAAAAGCCTGTGATGAGGTGGGCGGGGTAAGCGAGCGGCAACCGGGCCGGGGACCGGTTTGGGGGCGTGGCCAACCAGCATTATTTGCGGTTCTCCGAACTACTAAAATTTTTTCCTAGCGGTTCTTGCGAACCGGTGCGAACCGGGAGCAACCCATCACTGAAGTCTAAGTGCTATTGCTATTGAATAAACAAATAAACAAAAGGCCGATATTTTAGAGGTCTAGGCTGTGTTCTTTATATCGTACAGGTAGTCCTCGGCTTACGACCACAGTCGAGCCTCAAATTTCTGTTGTTAAGTGAGACATTTGTTCAGCGAGTTTTGCCTCTTTCTTGCCGCGGTTTGTTAAGTGAATCACTGCAGTTGATAAGTTAGTAACCCGGTTGTTAAGTGAATCCGGCTTCCCCCTTGATTTTGCTCATCGCCAAAGAGGATTACGTGACCCCGGACCACTACAACCGTCATAAGTATGAACCAGTTGTCAAGCATCCAAATATAAATCATGTGACCAAGGGGATGCTGCAACTGTCATAATTGTGAAATACGGTCGTAAGTCACTTTTGTTCAGTGCCTTTGTAACTTTGAACGGTCCCTAAATGAATTGTTGTAAGTCGAGGATTACATAGAGAAAAAAAATACTTCAGTAGTTTAGGTGTATATTCAGTCGATCAATATACTGTATCATATGGCTTGTAAGAAACCTTGTTCTATAAAATTTAGGTGCTTCGCTGGTTTTTATGGAGATCCAGTCTTGGGATCAGGCGATCACTGCCGTCCTTGTCCTTGCCCAGATGGACCGGAAAGTGGGCGCCAGTTTGCCAACGGATGTTATCAAGACCGGATTACGTTACAAGTGGTGTGCGTTTGTGAGAGAGGATATAAAGGTAAATTTTTTTTGGTTGTTTAATGATCCCGTAATCCCTTGCATCGGGGTGGAGTCGGAGCAACTGAATGGAGCTGAGTGTTTACTGGCCGGATGCCCTTCCTGTTGCCAATGCGGAGTTCGCAGCAGAGATATTCTCATTGTGCCCAGAGAGAGAAATATCTCTACCTAGGATCGAACTCACAGCCTTCTGATTGTGAGGCGAGAGCTCCACCTCTAGGCCACCGCACCACTCATATAAAAGTAAATGGTTTTGTGACATACTGTAACTACAGGTAGTCCTCGATTTACGACAGCAATTGAGCTCCAAACTTCCGCAAGAGAGTTGTTAAGTGAGTTTTGCCCCGTTTTACGAACTTTCTTCCCACGGTTGTTAAGCGAATCACTGCAGTTGTTAAGTTAGTCACACGGTTGTTAACTGGATCTGGCTTCCCCCTTGACTTTGCTTGTGAGAAGGTCGCAAAAGGGGATCACATGACCGCGAGAACCGTCGTAAATATGAGTCAGTTGCTAAGCGGCCAAGTCTTGATCACATGAGCATAGGGAAGCTGCAAAGGTAAATGTGAAAAACAGTTGTTAGTCAATTTTTTTCACGGGCGTTGTAACTTTGAACAGTCACTAAACGAATGTAAGTTGAGGAATGTTAACGTTGATGCTTTACAAAGAGTTAATGATAGGTCCTGTTCCTTAACATACACACATTATTTCTCTCACACTTTGGTTTCTGGCGGAATTCAAGCCAGCTTGAGCTATTGGTTAAGGCACCAGGTTAGAAACTGTGAGACTGTGAGTTCTAGTCCCACCTTAGCCATGAAAGCCAGCTGGGTGACTTCGGGCCAATCACTAGGAGACTGGGAGTTCTAGTCCCACCTTACCCATGAAAGCAAGTTGGGCGGCTTTGGTCCAATCACTAGGAGACTGGGAGTTCTAGTCCCACCTTACCCATGAAAGCAAGTTGGGCGGCTTTGGGCCAATCACCAGGAGTCTGGGAGTTCTAGTCCCACCTTACCCATGAAAGCAAGTTGGGCGGCTTTGGTCCAATCACTAGGAGACTGGGAGTTCTAGTCCCACCTTACCCATGAAAGCAAGTTGGGCGGCTTTGGTCCAATCACTAGGAGACTGGGAGTTCTAGTTCTGCCTTAGCCATGAAAGATGGCTGGGTGACTTCGGACCAATCACTAGGAGACTGGGAGTTCTAGTTCTGCCTTAGCCATGAAAGATGGCTGGGTGACTTCGGACCAATCACTAGGAGACTGGGAGTTCTAGTCCCACCTTACCCATGAAAGCAAGTTGGGCGGCTTTGGTCCAATCACTAGGAGACTGGGAGTTCTAGTCCCACCTTACCCATGAAAGCAAGTTGGGCGGCTTTGGTCCAATCACTAGGAGACTGGGAGTTCTAGTTCCGCCTTAGCCATGAAAACTGGTTGGGTGACTTTGGTCCAATCACCAGGAGACTGGGAGTTCTAGTCCCACCTTACCCATGAAAGCAAGTTGGGTGGCTTTGGGCCAATCACCAGGGGTCTGGGAGTTCTAGTCCCACCTTAGCCATGAAAGCAAGTTGGGTGGCTTTGGGCCAATCACCTTCAGACAGGGAGTTCTAGTCCCGCCTTAGCCATGAAAGCCGATTGGAAGAATTTGGTCCAGTCACTCTCTCTCTCAGCCCAACCCACCTCACAGGATTGTTGTTGTAACCTTGTATGTGTTTGTAACCTTGGGTAGAAATCATAAAGGCGGGATATAAACAAACGATAATTTGCTGAAGATTTCCCTTTTCCTTTGATTGCTGGTTGAACAGGAAGCAGATGCGACGAATGTGCCTCCGGCTTCTTTGGAAACCCTGAAGAGGTTGGCGGGAGATGCCATCCTTGCCAGTGTAACAACAACATCGATTCCTCTGATCCGGAGGCTTGTGACAAAAAAACCGGGTTGTGTCTCAGGTGTTTGTTTCACACCCAAGGCGAACACTGCCAAGAGTGTAAACCTGGCTACTACGGATGGGCTCTTCAACAGGATTGTAGAAGTGAGTTTAAAAGGGACTCTCTGCTTTTGATTTTTGTGGGTAGCCTTGGGCCTTAGATCAGGGGTATCAAACTCATGGCCCGCGGAGGCTCAGGGAGGGCAAAAAACGGGCCTACCGGAAGTTCGGAAAGAGGGCCTCCGGAGCCTGGGGAGGCCATTTTCGCCCTCCTGGAGGCTCGAGGAAAGCCTCCAGAGCCCAGGGAGGGCAAAAATGCCCCCCCCTTCATAGTGCAGGAAGCCAACTAGGCCACGCCCACCATGGCCACAACCACCCAGCATCCGGGCAGAGAACCCCTTGCTAAAAATTTTGAAGCCCACCCTTGTGCTTACATCTGGCCTGTGGGGCCACCCTGGAAAGAGTGAAATATTGGCCCATGGTGCCTCTACCAGCGAAAATGGAGCTCAGGTGGCTGCGACGGCCTCCTGCAACCCTCTGCCAAAAGTTTCTTTTTGGCTTCATTCCCCTTTAAAAATCCAAATTCCACCAAATGTTAGTAATATAATCAGTCACTGGGCACCTACTATCACATGTGGTGTACATGTGTGAAAGCAAAGAAATATTGGATAAAAAATACATACGCGGTTAGAAAAAAATGTTACAGCTGCATATAGATTATAAACCAGAAATATTTCTGTTAGGCACAGTTCCAGAAAAATATAATAAGGGGAATTTGTATTTAATATTGCATGTTTCGACAGCAGCAAGAATTGTATTTGCACAATATGGAAAAATGAGGAAACACTGAGAGAAGGAGATGTAATTTAAAAAATATATTAGATTGCGCAGAAATGGATAGACTGACATTAAGGATAAAAGAAAAGGAAGATACAGAGTACTTTCAAATATGGGATTTCTTCTATAAATGGTTGGATAATAGAGGTAGAAATTAGGAGCTGGAAAAACATTATTAAGTGACCCAGACAATATACTGTTCACAAAGCACTTATGTATGTTAAATGAAAATGTACAAATAAACTTTTTTTTTAAATCCAAATAATGGAATTTGGGAAGGATTAGGGGATAAAGTCATTTCCTCATCTGGAAATCAGAAACCCTATTTTAATCTACTGGGAATCTACCTCCTAGGTTGCATCCTAGCCTCTCTTCAACTCCAGGGTGTAATTTAGTGGAGCAAATACTGGAAATTCCTCTGTGGGGAAGATAAAACTCTTAAAAGGTCAAGGGATGAGTCTGCTCTAGCATGAATAGGCTTTTGTGGATTACAAGCACTCTCAGATTTTAACCCCCAGCATCCAATTAGACAGGGGCTATCTTGAGAACGCCAAAAACTTTTGCATACCCTGAAAAGAAGCTTTGAGGAGTGGAAAGTCTTTTTTAAATTAAAATTCATTGTTCTCCTTTTTTATATATATGTAAAATTTCATTGGCTTTTTATTAATTACATTGCTTAGTGCTTAATAAATATCGTGTTGTCTGGGTATTTAATTTGCTTAACAATACTCAGCAGTGGGATTCAGCCGGTTCGCTGAGCACGTGCATTGTGTTTGAAAACCGCTCTAAAATTTACCTTCTACTGCAGCCCCAGTGAGTAAAACAGCTGAGGCATGGCAATCCTCACTACTGCGCCTATCAGCTGGGCTTCAAACAAAGGAAATATAGGTCGGTATAGAGTGTGGGCCCAGCTAATCGTCCAGTTCGCACTCAGCTGATCGTCGGACCTACCGGTTCACCTGAACCGGTCCGAACCGGCTGAATCCCAGCCCCGACAATACTGATTACATTCTTAATCTCCACCCCTTTTTTCCAACCACCGGTAAAATAGATTCCATGTTTGATAGTATTCTGTGTCCTCTTTCTGATGAATTTTTAATGTTCAATTTATCCATGTCTGCACAGTCGGGTATCTTCTTCATTATCTCTTCGTCTCGTGGTGTTTCTTCATTTTTTTCCAATATTGTGCGAATATAATCCTCGCCGCTGTGACGACATGTAATATTAAATACACATTTTTCTTATCTCTCCTTTTTTTTATTAAAAAACAATTTTTATTAAGTTTTTAAGTTTTAAAAACAAAGTAAAGAAAAATACAACAAAAAAGACATTCAAGACACGAAACAAACATAACTTTACGTCATATATTATTTTACAGCTTACTGTATCGACATGGATATGTATTCTCTATTCTTATTCAATCTTTCATCTACGTACTTATATTTACATTAGTATCGATTTACAAAACCATCATTAACCGGTTGACACTGTTCAGCAATTTACACTCCCTGGTTAAATTAACATTCCGAATTGTTATTTTGGTTTCTTTTTTCTAACCAATCATATAGTTTATTCCACCCTCTATAATATTCCGACTCTTCCCTCTCCTTAATTTACACCCTTTTCTTATCTCATTGTTCCTCTTTTTGAAGGGAAGACATCCAACTTTCAGGCACCAGAGGGGAAATGTGTTCTGTAGAAGAAAAATAGATTTTTTTAAAACAAAAATATTCAGTAGAAAGAAGACGTGTTAATAGGAAAATCACCAATACCTTTAATATGGCATCGATTTTTATGTTTCTTATAGAAAGATAACCTATCTGAACTAATACAGTAGTGGCCAAAATTGTGGAAACGTTTCAGGAAAACTGTATTTTCTAAAACTAGCTAATAACACCACTTTTTTTTTGGAGTAGTACCATAAAATTATATATGAATGGAAGAGCGCTTGGGCCACCACAGGCGCCCCCAACACAAGTGACGTCGAGCTGGCCACGCCCACCCTGGCCACGTCCATCCCAGCCCCCCGAGGTTAAACACAACCCTGATGCGGCCCTCAATGAAATCGAGTTTGACACCCCTGCTGTAAAACACACGTTAGTTTTTGCTACTCCTTCCTTCCAGAATGTGTCTGCAACTACCTCGGAACGGTGCGTCACCGCTGCAACAGCTCCGAAAACTGTGATTGCGAGAAAGAAACGGGCCAGTGTCAGTGTCTCCCCAATGTGGTTGGGCAGAATTGCGATCATTGCGCCCCGAACACATGGAAACTGAGCAGCGGGACCGGATGCGAAACCTGCGCCTGTAATCCCGAGCATTCCTTTGGCCCGTCTTGCAACGAGGTGAGGAAGCTTTATCGGAGCTGAGGATGGCAGAGGGATACTAGCTCTGGTTCTTTTGGGATTTTCAGATATCTTAAGAGCGAAACTCACTCATCAGGAAATAATGGAGGAATTCTTCTCTCCAGAAGAGATGCCTTTTGGGGATGTGGTTAAAAGATTGGGGTAGAAACCAGGAGACTGAGAATTCTAGTCCTGCCTTAGGCAAGAAAGTCAGCTGAGTAACTTTGGGCCAATCACTAGGAGATAGTGAGTTATAGTTCTGCCTTAGGTAAGAAAGCCGACTGAGTGACTTCTGGCAAATCACCAGGAGACAGTGAGTTCTAGTTCTGCTGTAGGCATGAAAGCCGGCTGGGTGACTCACCAGGAGACGGTGAGTTCTAGTCCCGCCTTAGGCATGAAAACCTGTTAGGTGTCTTTAGGCCAATCACCAGGAGACAGTGAGTTCTAGTCCTGTTTTAGGCAAGAAAGCCAGCTAGGTGACTTTGGGCCAATCACCAGGAGACATGAGTTCTAGTCTTGCCTTAGGCATGAAAGCCACCTGGGTGAATCACCAGGAAACAGTGAGTTCTAGTCCTACCTTAGGCATGAAAGCTACTTGGTTTTTCTATGTACTTCTCTTATAGCATCTGCCATGATTTAGAAAGAATGCAGTTAAGATGAGAAGACAGGCTGGGTGAATTGATCATATTTTTTAAAAAATGATGAAGTTCCTAATTATGGATCCATATTATGACCAGCCAGGCTTTAGTACTGACCTGTCAGTGGTCTAAAATTGTTTGTCTCCCCCTCCCCTCTTAAATTAACAGTTCACCGGGCAGTGCCAATGTATGCCAGGATTCGGGGGACGCACCTGTACAGAATGCCAGGAATATTTCTGGGGTGATCCTACCGTGAGCTGCCAAGGTAAGTGTGTTATTATTCCTTGTTCACCCTTCCTTCCTTTTTTGGGGGGGGGGCATATATTCAAATATTCCAATACAGGTAGTCCTCGACTTACGATCACAATTGAGCCCCAACCTTTCCGTCGCTAAGGGAGACAAGTTGTTCAGTGAGTTTTGCCCTTCTTACGCCCTTGTCTTGCCCCAGCAGTTAAGTAATTCGCTGCAGCGGTTAAGTTAGTGAAGTGGTTGTTAAGGTGGCAAAACTTTGGCCGGTCATTAAATTTATTTATTTATTTATTTATTTATTTATTTATTTATTTATTTATTTATTTATTTATTTATTTATTTATTTATTTATTTATTTATTATATTTCTATACCGCCTTTCTCCCGTAGGACTCAAGGCAGTGTACAGTCAAGAAAAATATAGACACACAAACATCATAAAATTGCTAATTAAAATTATTACTTAGTTTGGTCAATTAAATAAAACCCAGAATTAGATAACATTTAAAAAATCATTCACATGTTCGTATGTTTAGCCCCGCCTGTTGGAACATCAGGGTCTTGAGGGCACGGCGGAAAGCACGGAGATCAGGGATATTCCGTATCTCCGGGGGCAGTTTATTCCAAAGGGTTGGATCCCTCACAGAGAAGGCCCTCCCCCTGGGAGTCGCCAGTCGACATAATTTGACTGACGGTACCCTGAGTAGTCCCTCCCTGTGAGAACGAACTGGTCGGTGGGAGGCTATTGGTGGCAAAAGACAGTCTCGTAGGTACCCAGGTCCTAAGCCATGGAGCGCTTTAAAGGTGATAACTAACACTTGAATAACTTGAATAAATGAGCCGAGGACAACCTGTAACCAGCATTGGTACAGTTCTGATATTTTGGGACAATCCGAGATAGTTGAAGATGGTTTGTTTCGTGATGAGCAACTCCGCTGGGATCATCAGAGGCTTTTAAAAGCATTTTTTTTACAACCTCTTCAGACGAAGAGGTTGTAGAAAAAATGGTGTTAAAAGTTAAAAAAAAAAAAGTTGACCACGTCCACTCAGTCATATTACCCCCACCCCCACCAAGCCATGCCCACAAAACCGGTAGTAACAAATTTTACATTTCACCACTGGTACCATCCTTAGTCTCTTAATGTTGCAATATAGGTTATTTATCCAGGATTTGTTAACAAAGCCTTATCTCTTACGTTGCAATGTATGTTTCTGCAAAGGACTTTAAAAAGATTCTCCGGCGGACTTATCTGGTGTTCTATTTTAGTGGAGTTACATTCAACAGCGTTGGATTTAAATAGCAGCTTGTGAATAGCACAGTTACGTATAAAAAATTAAAATAAGATTTCGCAGGGTTGTATGGAAAGTGCAGTCTTGATTTAGATTTGCATGCTTTTTAATTGTTTAATTAAAACTGTAGCAAATGTAAACATCTGCAAAAGAAGGAAACAGAATGCGTGAAAACTATAGAATTTCCTGACAGTGAGGACAATTACCAGCGGAACAGCTGGCCTCCAGAAGTTGTGGGTGCTTCATCACTGGAGGTTTTTAAGAAGAGAGTGGACAACCATTTGTCTGAAATGTATATAGGGTCTCGTGCTTGAGCAGGGGGTTAGACTACAAGACCTCTAAAGTCCCTTTCAGCTCTGTTATTCTGTTTATTCTGCCACAAAAGCTCAGCATTTCAGTGGAATTTGTTTTAATTGATGCAAAATGTCGGTATTTCAGTGGAATGTGTGTGGGTTTTTTTTTTTAAAAAACAAACTAAGGAAATGAGTGGCTTCTAGAAGGCAAACCAGCCCAAGCTTTCTTTTTTTAAATAAATAAATAAATAAATAAATATATGTTTTAAAAATGGGAGTGAAAATTGAGACCGCACAATACCTACCTGTACTTGACTATTTTAGAGTTGATATAAATTGGCCTGTTCTTAAATAAACATGGTTCTCCTGAGTCATGGGAGAGTAATCTGAGGTAATCTAATCTGAGATAACAGATTAGATTTCCCCTCCTGTGAGAAGTTTTGTCTTTTGTTTGTTTGGGCATTTATGGTCCTGGTGTTATCTTCTGTTTGTGGAAGGAAGTGCTATATCTTTCTTTCAAATCTGGGTGAGATAATAGGGTAAATGCCAACTTCTGTCTTTATTTATCATTCATTCATTCAATCATTCATTCAGTTTGTATTATTTGGCCTCCGACATCCAACTTCTATACCAATTACACACAACTCTTTTCTTTCCACTCACTCTTAATCAATGGTGGGCTTCAAATTTTTTTTACTACCGGTTCTGTGGGTGTGGCTTGGTGGGCATGGCATGGAATGGCTTGGTGGGCGTGGCTTGGTGGGCGTGGCAGGGGAAGGGTACTGTAAAATCTCCATTCCCACCCCACTCTAGGGGAGGGGGAGAGAGGGAGGGGGAGGGGGAGATAGGGAGGGAGGAGGGAGAGAGAGAGATTATAATCTATCTATAGATTAGAACAGAATTCTTTATTGGCCAAGTGCGATTGGAGACACAAGGGATATTTGTCTCTGGTGCAGAAGCTCTCGGTGTACATACAAACAACAAAGTGATGTCATAGAGACCATAAACCGTTAGACACAAACAACAAGTGATAAATTATAAGATACCAAGAGGAGAAGGTAGTAGGAAAGATGAGGAGATAGGAAAGACGAGAAGCTCCCAGTGTACATACAAACAACAAAGTGGTAAGTCATAGATTCAGAAATCATAAGATACAATCATAAATCCTAAGACACAAACAACGATAAATCATAAGCTACCAATAGGAGAAGGTAATAGGAAAGATAGAAGATGAGAAACATGAGAAGATCTATCCATCCATCCATCCATCCACCCACCCACCCACCCACCCACTGTATTTATCTAATCTATCCATCCATCCACTCTATCTATCTATCTATCTATCTATCTATCTATCTATCTATCTCTATCTATCCGCCCACTCTGTCTGTCTACCTACCTATCTATCTCCATCTCTATCTATCTATCTATCTATCTATCTATCTATCTATCTATCTATCGTGTCCATCCATCCATCCATCCATCCATCCACTCTATCTATCTATCTATCTATCTATCTATCTATCTATCTATCTATCTATCTTCATCCATCCATCCATCCACCTACCCACTGTATTTTTTTTTTTTAATTTGATTTATATGCCGCCCTTCTCCAAAGACTCAGGGCGGCTTACAATGTGCTCAGCAATAGCCTTCATCCTTTTGTATATTTATACAAAGTCAGCTTATTGCCCCCACAAACTGGGTCCTCAATTTACCTACCTTAGAAAGGATGGAAGGCTGAGTCAACCTTGAGCCTTGGCGAGATTCGAACCCTGCAGTAATTGCAGGCAGCTGGTCTTAAGCAGCTTAATAACAGGGTGCCTTAAACCCTTGTACTACCAAGGCTCTTCTTATCTAATCCATCCATCCATCCACCCTCTCTCTCTCTCTCTTTCTATCTCTCTCTATCCATCCACCTACTCTGTGTCTATCTACCTACCTATCTCCATCCATCCCTCCATCCATCCCTATCTATCTATCTATCTATCTATCTATCTATCTATCTATCTATCTATCTATCTATCTATCTATCATCTATCTATCTATCTCTCTATCTATCTATCTATCTATCGTCTATATCTGTCTGTCTGTCTATCATCTATCTATCTATCATTTCTATCATCTATCAATTTCTGTATGGATTTTAAATACAGAATTGTAGAGTTGGAAGGAACCCTCGAATGAGACATCCGTTCTGCGCAGAGATCTATTTTGCAGGAATCCCTGGCCATATATGGCTGTCCAGCCTCTACTTGAACCTATTCAATGCAGGAGAACTACCGTATCTCTGGATAATTAGTCTCAAAGATCAACAAACTCGATCTGACTTTGTCCTTAACCTTCAGAATCTGCCTTTCCTGTAACTGAAACCTTTTATTCCCTGTCCTGCATCCTGGAATGGTAATTTGCAGGGCATCGGCCTTGTTCTGCCAGATGTCCTTTTAGGTATTTGAGGAATGTTATCATATCCCCTTTTGGGGCTTCTCAAGGTTAAATGTTCCAGTTTGTTCATCGTTTGTAGGATGCAGTTTTGAATTCTTCCCCACTCTCCGCTCTCTTCTTAAAAACATATTCCAGGTTGTCCTGAACCCTCCTTAAATCTTATGATGCCTAGGCTTGCCAAACCCTTGTTTTAAATCTAGGATGATATCACGATGAAGTATCTGAGCGTTGATTTCTGGTCCATAGGGATGCTAAGCTAAGTTTACATTCTCCCTGTGTGTTTTGTTCTTTTTCTAATATTGGTGGAGGGTTAAGTATGTTTGGAATGTGAAGGATACGGATCTGGATAGTTTCATCAAAAAGCTACACTGGTGGTTGTCTGTCCTTCAAATGGCTGTCATTGGTGGGCCTGGCCAATCCTAAAAACAGATCTGGGCGCTCCCAGTTTTTGGATCAAGAAATCCACAGAGTAGTTCATCAGAATACAGAATAACAGAGTTGGGAGGGACCTCAAATGTCGCCCTTGGTAGGATTAGGGGCACTCCCACAGCCAGTAACTAGATATCAGTGTTGAAATTCAAATTTATTTACTACCAGTTCTGTGGGCGTGGCTTGGTGGCCGTGGTGTGGTGTGGTGTGGCTTGGTGGCCGTGGTTTGGTGGGCATGGCAGGGGAAAGATACTGCAAAATCCCCATTTCCTCCCAATCAGCTGGGACTCAGGAGGCAGAGAATAGATGGGGGCGGGGCCAGTCAGAATTTTTACTACTTGTTCTGTGGGCGTGGCTTGGTGGGCGTGGCTTGGTGGGCATGGCAGGGGAAAGATACTGCAAAATCTCCATTCCCACCCCATTCCAGGGGAAGGTTACTGCAAAATCCCGATTCCTTCCCCACTCCTGGGGGAAGGTTACTGCAAAATCCCCATTCCCTCCCCACTCTTGGGGGAAGGATATTGCAAAATCTCCATTCCCACCCCACTCTGGGGCCAGCCAGAGGTAGCATTTGCCGGTTCTCCGAACTGCTCAAAATTTCCGCTACCGGTTCTCCAGAACCTGTCAGAACCTGCTGGATTTCACCCCTGCTTGATATGCTAAATATAAAATATGCTTTAAAAAAGCAATTTGGTCCATTGGTTAAGGTCCAAGCTAGAAACCGGGAGGTGGTGAATTCTAGATCCAGCTTAGCCCTGAAAGATGGCAGTGTGACTTTAGCTCAGTCATCAGGAGATGAGTGATACGTTTTACTTGCCTTAGTCACGAAAGCTGGTTGGGTAATTTTGAGTCAATCGCCAGGAGATCGTGAATTCTAGTTTCACTTTAACCATTGAAAGCTAACTGGGTGACTTTGGGCCAATCACTAGGAGATGGGGAGTTCCAGTCCTACCTTAGCCATGAAAGCCGGCTGGGTGACTTTGGGCCAATCACCAGGAGACTGAGAGTTCTAATCCCACTTTAACCATGAAAGCTGACTGGGTGACTTTGGGCAAATCACCAGGAGACTGAGAGTTCTAGTCCCGCTTTAGCCATGAAAGCTGGCTGGGTGATGTTAGGCCAATCACCAGGAGATTGTGAATTCTAGTCCCACCTTAGCCATGAAAGCTGACTGGATGACTTTGGGCAAATCACCAAGAGACCGAAAGTTCTAGTCCCGCTTTAGCCATGAAAGCCGGCTGGGTGACTTTGGGCCAATCACCAGGAGACCGAGAGTTCTAGTCCCACCTTAGCCACGAAAGCTGGTTGGGTGATCTTGAACCAGTCGCGCGCTCTCTCTCTCGGTCTCTCTCTCTCTCTCTCTCTCTCTCCCCAATCCACCTCACAAGGTTGTTGTTGTGGGGAAAATAGGAAAAGGGAGGTATGTTGGATACGTCTTGCCCTCTTGAGTTACTTATAAAAACAATAAAAGCGGGGGATTATGGGAGCAATGGGGCGCTCCCATGTGACTCCTGCGCGAGCTGCATTGGCTCCCGGTGGACTTCCGGGTGTGCTTCAAGGTGTTGGTGATCACCTTTAAAGCACTCCATGGCTTAGGGCCAGGGTACTTACGGGACTGCCTTCTGCCACCAATAGCCTCCCACAGAGAGGGCTTCCTCAGGGTGCCGTCGGCTAGACAATGCCGGCTGGCGATCCCCAGGGGGAGAGCCTTCTCTGTGGTGGCACCTGTCCTCTGGAACGACCTGCCCCCAGAGATACGAGTGATCTCCGACCTCCGGACTTTTCGTCGGGCCCTAAAAACTCATCTCTTTCAGTTAGCCGGTCTCTCTTGATTTTATGATTTTATGGTTGGTTTTAAATTTTGATATGGATTTTAAATCGATAAATTTTAAACTATGGGCCAAATTTAATTATTTTAAATCTATTTTAATCGTACTTTATGTATAAATGTTTTTATTTTGGCTGTTCACCGCCCTGAGTCCGAAAGGAGAAGGGCGGTATAGAAATTCAAATAATAAATAAATAAATAAATAAATAAATAAATAAATAAATAAATAAATAAATAAAACAAACAAACAAACAAACAAACAAACAAACAAACAGCCAGAAGGAGATGTAACCTGATGGACTTGGGGATCTCCAAGAGATCTTCAGCTGATGGCTCCAATGTTTGTTAGACCCAGCTTGGGAATTTGATGGATCGGTGTTTCCAAAAACCAAACATTTAAGGGTTAAGTGGGACCTCCCCACCCACCCCCAATGTCCACCCCCACCCACCCCCC
The DNA here is from genome assembly GCF_029215685.1 of Pituophis catenifer annectens. Lineage (NCBI taxonomy): Eukaryota > Metazoa > Chordata > Lepidosauria > Squamata > Colubridae > Pituophis > Pituophis catenifer. The sequence continues at coordinate 4,610,968 of NW_027256887.1, forward strand.
AGACCTAATGTTCAAAGCCAAATGAATTGCCAGAGGGGAGATACATTCCATAGCCAACCATTCACATTGGGGATGCTGAAGGGGCTTTGAAGAAAATAAAGCACTTTTATTTCGGAGAACAAAAAAGCCACTTTGTTAAAATTGCACAACTGCTTTTTTCCCTCTCTGTTTTGCATTCTTCCCCCTCACAATTGATCAAATTCTCCACAAAGGAACCGGGTTTTGTTTGAGGTAATTTGCTCCTTTAAATGGCCTTTTACAAACCGGGCTAAAGAATGTGAATATGTTTAAATAAATGGTGATTTTTTTTTTCCCTTCCTCCCTTGGTCATGTCATGTTTCTTATGAGAACTTCAACCATTTGGAGATTTGGCTTCCACAATCCAGGACTTGCAAACCGGAAACTTGAAAATAAAATTTCAGAAGGACTCCCTGAAGGATTTATGAACTCCCTCATACGATAAATTTTATCCCTCATACGATAAATTTATATGCAGTGCCTTTATGAAGAAGGCACTGCATTTCTTTTTCTTTTCTTTTTTTTTGTTTTAAAAACAAACTTTATTAAATTTAAAAAAAGAATAAAATTATATAAAACATTCACAACCTTAAAATACAATCAACAATATCAACAAACAACAAACAAAGTATATATAATGTATATAAGTACACATATATACAAACCTAATTTTCCCTCATTTTTCCCTTAATGACTGTGTATAATTATTACTTTTAATTCCAAACTAAATTTTGACTTTACTTTCTTTTCCATTGGTTTATCCACTCATACCAACTGTCTCATATCTTAAAGTACTTTGTGTCTTCCTTATCTTTCAATTTCAACGTTAGTCTATCCATTTCTGCACGTGTGTAAATTTTTTGAATTATTTGCTGCTCCGATGGCACTGCATTTCTAATAGCTTTAATTTGCCGGATGTCAAAGAAAATCTGAATGTTGGCATATATGCTTTGGAATAAAATAGAATTTTTTTATTGGCCAAGTGTGATTGGGCACACGAGGAATTTGTCTTTGGTGCATAGGCTCTCAGTGTACATAAAAAGACAAGATACATTCGTCAAGAATCATAAGGTGCAACACTTAATGATAGTCATAGGGTACAAATAAGCAATCAGGAAACAATATCAATATAAATTGTAAGGATACAAGCAACAAGGTTACAGTCATACAGTCATAAGTGGGAGGAGACGGGTGATAGGAACGATGAGAAGACTAATAGTAATAGTAATGCAGACTTAGTGAATAGTTTGACAGTGTTGAGGGAATTATTTGTTTAGCAGAGTGATGGCGTTCGGGGAAAAACTGTCCTTGTGTCTAGTTGTTCTGGTGTGCAGTGCTCTATAGCGTTGTTTTGAGGGTGTAGGAGTTGAAACAATTTATGTCCAGGATGCGAGGGGTCTGTAAATATTTTCCCAGCCCTCTTTTTGACTTGTGCAATATACAGATCCTCCATGGAAGGCAGGCTGGTAGCCATGTTTTTTTTCTGCAGTTCTAATGATCCTCTGAAGTCTGTGTCTGTCTTGTTGGGTTGCAAACAAACCAGACAGCTATGCTTATGATCTCCTTCGGAGTACGTCCGCACAACAACTGGTATTTCTCACACAGGGGGTGGGAAGCCAGAGTCACATTTGTTTTGGTCTTTGTTTAACAAACAAAGTTTTTAGGCGGTAGCATTTTTGCAGCTTTGTTTTCATCCGATCTGGCTGTTCGCGGGTAGACTAAACAAGAAAATTCCTGTGGCTTGCAAATTTCTCTTTTGCAATTCACTCCGATGAATGTGACCTAAAATCATTTCCACGGGTGGAAATTTTGCCATCGATCTGAGTGGACCGTAAACTGCGCTCACAACTGAGACTTAGATTAAAAAATTGTGTAAGAAAAAAGAAATCTGAATGAAACCAATGTAAACCCTGGTGGCGCAGTGATTAGAATGCCGTATTGCAGGCTAACTCTGCCGACCGCCATCAGTTTGATCCTGACCGGCTCAAGGTTGACTTGGCCTTCCGAGGTGGGTAAAATGAGGACCCAGATTGTTGGGGGCAAGAGGCTGACTCTATAAACCGCTTAGAGAGGGTCGTAAAACACTACGAAGTGGTATATAAGTCTAAGTGCTATTGGTATCTCTGCCATACAGTGTTTAGAGTACAGTATTGCAGGCAAATTTTGCTAACTGCCAGGAGTTCGATCCTGACCGGCTCAAAGTTGACTCAGATTTCCATCCTTCCGAGGTCGGTAAAATGGGGACCCAGAATGTTGGGAGCACTAGGCTGACTCTGTAAACAGCTTAGAGAGGGCTGTAACGCACCGTGAATAGTATATATAAGTCTACGTGCTATTGCTATTAACATTATGATAAGTTCTGATTTTCCACGTCGAAAATATTGGAGAGAGAAAATACTCCTCCATACCAATTTTTAAGTCCAACATTTTAAAGTCTTCACTTGATTGGAAACATGAAAGTCTACCAAATGAGGGGACCACCGCTTGTATCTAAAGTCTTTCTTTCACATTCTCAAGTCAGAGAGGGGAATGAAGGAAAACACAGTTTGAAGGGACCTCGGAGGTCTTCTAGTCCAACCCCCTGCTCAGGCAGGAAACCCTACACCACTTCACACAAATGGTTATCCAATCTCTTCTGGAAAACCTCCAGTAATGGATACCTGAATGGGAATTTACGTCAGTGTGAATAGATGCTGGCTTGAGATGCTCTTGAGTCCATTCCTCGTAGTTCCTGTGTCTACGGCTCTTCACAAACCATTCGTTGAGTGGACGGTCACTAAATAAATGATTGTAAGTTGAGGACTGGCTGTAGTGTTTTGAAGGAATATCCAGATGACCTAAATATGGGATATGATATAGAATCAAGATCACGTGAAGTGTTAATACCGCTTTATAATGCCATGGTAAGGCCACACTTGGAAGAGTCCTGGTGGCGTAGCAGACTAAAGCACTGTTATTAACAGTGTTATTAAGACCAGCTGCCTGCAATTACTGCAAGTTCAAATCTCACCAGGCTCAAGGTTGACTCAGCCTTCCATCCTTTCTAAAGTAGGTAAAATGAGGACCCAGATTGTGGGGGCAATAAGCTGACTTTGTATGAATATTCAAAAGTATGAAGGCTATTGCTTAACGCATTGTAAGCCGCCCTGAGTCTCCGGAGAAGGGCGGCATATAAATCAAATTTAAAAAAAAAATACTGCATCCAGTTTTGTTGCCACGACGTAAAAAGGATATTGAGACTCTAGGAAGAGTGCAGAGAAGAGCAACCAAGAGGATTAGGGGATGATTGGAGACTAAAACATATGAAGAACGGTTGCAGGAACTGGGTATGTCTAGTTTGATGAAAAGAAGGACTAGGGGAGATATGACAGCAGTCTTCCAATATCTCAGGGGCTGCCACAAAGAAGAGGGAGTCAAGCTATTCTCCATATTTTTTTTTTCTTGGATTAAAGCAGTCCATTTAGCCATCTCTGCTAACTCCCATCAGCTTTTGCAGTAATTTAAATAGGAGCCAGTTAAATAGGAGCCAGCTGTGTGCAGCAGCTGCCAAAAAAGCCAACACAATTCTAGGCTGCATCAACAGAAGGATAGAATCAAGATCACGTGAAGTGTTTATGATGCCTTGGTGAGTATTCCACATTTGGAATACTGCATTCAGTTTTGGTTGCCACGATGTAAAAAAGATGTGGAGACTCTAGAAAGAGTGCAGAGAAGAGCAACCAAGAGGATTAGGGGATGATTGGAGGCTAAAACATAGGAAGAACGGTTGCAGAAACTGGATATGTCTAGTTTGATGAAGAGAAGGACCAGAGGAGACATGATAGCAGTCTTCCAATATTTTATGATTGGATAGATAACAAGAGGGGTAGCCAAGACAAATGTACAGTGTTTGAATAAAAGTATAGATGTTATTATAGATAAATGTATGTTTAGAGATGAATAAATATATAGAAATAAGGGGAAAATTATTAATATTATATTATGTTTGAATAATGAACAAAGTTTAAGAACTATATGTTGATATGAGTACTAATATTATTGCAAAGTGACGGAAGATGTTTGGATCCAATGATGTCATATCTATGTCCAATGTTTTTTTTTTTAATTTTGTACTATTAATAAAAAACTTTTAAAAAAGAAGAAAGCAGTGTTCCAATATTTGAGGGGCTGCCACAAAGAGGAGGGAGTCAAGCTATTCTCCAAAGCACCTGAGGGTAGGACAAGAAGCAATGGGTGGAAACTAATCAAGGAGAAAAGGAGAAATTTCCTGAAAGTGAGAACAATTAATCAGTGGAACAACTTGCCTCTAGTAGTTGTGAATGATCCAACACTGGAAGTTTTTAAGAAGATGTTGGATAACCATTTGTCTGAAGTGGTGTAGGGTTTCCTGCCTAAGCAGGGGGTTAATCTAGAAGACCTCCAAGGTCCCTTCCAACTCTGTTATTCTAAGATTCGTTCTGAGATAGTCCAGTTTAAGAAAATTGTACTTCTTATATTCATTCCGGGTTGATAATAGTGGCTTCCACACTCCAGGTTTGCAGGGCTAAAAATTTTTTATTTCTCTCTCGTTCAGCTTGTGAGTGTGATTCACGAGGCATCGAGACTCTCCAATGTAACCGGTCAACCGGGCAGTGCATCTGCAAGGAAGGCATGGAAGGTCTCCGTTGCGACAAATGCACCCGAGGCTACTCCGGAACCTTTCCAGACTGTGCTCCTTGCCATCAGTGCTTTGCCCTCTGGGACGTCATCGTCACCGAGTTGACCAACAAGACACACAGATTCCTGGAAAGAGCCAAAGTCCTGAAGATCACGGGGGTGAGCGGCCCCTACCGAGAGACCCTCAACTCGGTGGAGGAGAAGCTGAACGAGATCAAAAGCATCATTGCTCAAAATCCGGCGACCGAGCCCCTTAAGAACATCGGTGACCTCTTCGAAGAAGCAGAGTAAGTAGGGCCCACTATGCCATCAGGAACACGTTGCCTGCTGTTAGTTCGACCACGGAGAAGGGAGTGCGTTGCGGTCGTTGAATGGTTTTAAGGAGAACTTGGGGAGAAAGGAGGGAGAAAGGGTGGAAACGTGGCGGTCGAGAATGTTTATCGTGAACTTGAATGGAAATGATAAGGGTACCTGAGAGATAGCAAAGAGATGGTCTTATGGATTTTGTATAATTCCTTGTGTGATTAATCACACTTGGCTGAATAAAGTGTTCTGTTCTGTTCTGTTCTGTTCTGTTCTGTTCCGTTCCGTTCCATTCCATTCCATTCCATTCCATTCTGTTTCTAATCTGTTCTGTTCCTATTCTGTTCTTTTTCTATTCTATTCTATTCCTATTTTCTATTCTGTTCTGTTCTGTTTCTATTCTATCCTGTTCTGTTTCTGTCCTGTTCTACTCTACTCTTCTCTGCTCTGTTTCTGTTCTGTTTCTGTTCCGTTCTGTCCTGTTTCTCTTCTCTTCTCTTCTCTAATCTTCTCTTCTCTTCTCTTCTATTCCTATTTTCTATTCTGTTCTGTTCTGTCTGTTTCTATTCTGTTCTGTTTCTGATCTGTTTCTGTTCTGTTTCTATCCTGTTCTATTCTACTCTATTCTGTTCTGCTCTATTCTGTTCTGTTTCTGTTCTGTTTCCGTTCTATTCTGTCCTTCTTCTCTTCTCTTCCTATTTTCTATTCTGTTCTGTCTGTTTCTCTTCTGTTCTGTTTCTGTTCTATTCTGTCCTGTTTCTCTTCTCTTCTCATTCCTATTCCTATTTCTGATTCTATTCTATAATTCTCCTCTTCTCTTCTCTTCTCTTCTCTTCTCTTCTCTTCTCTTCTCTTCTCTTCTCTTCTCTTCTAATTTTTTATTCTGTTCTGTTCTATTCTCTCCTATTCTATTTTTTATTCTGTTCTGCTCCATACTTGTTCTTCTTGTTTTTGTTCTTGTTCCTCTTTTTAACTGGGAGAGCAAAATGGCAAGATTGGTAAATCTGTCTATGCAGGAGTCGGGCAGGCAGAGCTTGGGAAGTGGAGTTAAGAGACTTAGTGGTGTCCAATCTGTCCCGACTCCCACTTGGAGTAAATCTGCTTCCCAGCCATTTCTCTAATATTTCTGCGATGGCGTCTTTTTCAGACTTTCTGGAGACTTTAAAAAGACTTTCTGTGAAGGGGAATTGTGCAACATTCCCCTTCACAGAATACGTTTGTCTTGCAGCCTGTGAAAAATATTCTTAACACAGACGGTTTATTATACGGGGCATGAAACAAATTAGGGACGGGCCCACGAGCCAATATAACATACGTAATTGGCAATATTCAAGTCCATTACGGCAGCTGTTTGGAATGCAGATGGTTAAATCTTACAGAAGTGTGCTGTTTTCCCAAGCTTTTTTTCCCGCTTTGTGTTAACAAAAAAACCCAACCCTGAAATAAACCCCATCTATGAGGAAAAACGCCGTAACAAAATAGGGATAGTCCTCAACTTACAACAGTTCGTTTAGTGACCAAAGTTACAAGGGGACTGAAAAAAGTGACTTAAGACCGTTTTTCCACACCTACAGCATCCCTAGCGTCACATGATCAAAATTCAGAAGTTTGGCAACTTCCGACTCATATTTATGATGGTGTCCCCTTTTGCAACCTTAAGCCAGATTCACTTAACAAGCATGTAACTCACTTAACAGCTGCAGAGAGTCACTAAAACAGTGGTCGTAAAATGGAGCGAGATTCACTTACCAACCGTCTCGCTTAGCAATGGAAATTTTGAACTCCATTGTCGTAGGTTGAGAACTACCCGTAATCTAATTGATTAGGGAAGATGGGAAATCTTTCGAAATATGTGTTTAGATTCACGGCTAACCGTGTTTGCATTCCATTGCAGTAATGGAAGTTTTCTTTCTTATATGTATCTATATGATCCTTTTTATTACTTATTAATATATAATTTTAAAAAATACAAAAGCAAATAATAGGAAAAATAGGGGAGGGAAAAGAGAAGAGAAAAGTGTAGAAAATGTCCCTAAGTGTGAAAAATGGTCGTAAGTCACATTTTTCAGCGCCGTTGTAACTTCGAAACGGTCCCGAAATGAACTGTTGTATGTCAAGGACGACAACTGTAATTGTGGGTTGTTGTTTTTTTTTGTTTTGTTTTCTTGGATTAATGCAGTCCATTTAGCCATCTCTGCTAACTCCCATCAGCTTTTGCAGTAATTTAAATAGGAGCCAGTTAAATAGGAGCCAGCCGTGTGCAGCAGCTGCCAAAAAAGCCAACACAGTTCTGGGCTGCATAAACAGAGGGATAGAATCAAGATCACGTAAAGTGTTAATACCATTTTATGATGCCTTGGTAAGTATTCCACACTTGGAATCCTGCATTCAGTTTTGGTCGCCACGATGTAAAAAAGATGTGGAGACTCTAGAAAGAGTGCAGAGAAGAGCAACCAAGAGGATTAGGGGATGATTGGAGCCTAAAACATATGAAGAACGGTTGCAGGAATTGAGTATGTCCAGTTTAACGAAAAGAAGGACTAGGGGAGACATGATAGCAGTGTTCCAATATCTCAGGGGCTGCCACAAAGAAGAGGGAGTCAAGCTATTATCCAAAGCACCTGAGGGCAGGACAAGAAGCAATGGGTGGAAACTAATCAAGGAGAGAAGCAACCTAGAACTAAGCAGGAATTTCCTGACAGTTGGAACAATTAATCAGTGGAACAACTTCCCTCCAGAAATTGTGAATTCTCCAACCCTGGAAGTTTTTAAGAAGATGTTGGATAACCATATGTCTGAAGTGGTGTAGGGTTTCCTGCCTAAGTAGGGGGTTGGACTAGAAGACCTCCATGGTCCCTTCCACCTCTGTTATTCTATTCTATTCTATTCTATTCTATTCTATTCTATTCTATTCTATTCTATTCCATTCCATTCCATTCCATTCCATTCCATTCCATATTTTCTATTCTATTCTATTCTATTCTATTCTATTCTATTCTATTCTATTCTATTCTATTCCATATTTTCTATTCTATTCTATTCTATTCTATTCTACTCTACTCTACTCTACTCTACTCCATTCCATATTTTCTATTATTCTATTCTATTCTATTCTATTCTATTCTATTCTATTCTATTCTATTCTATTCTCTATTCCATTCCATATTCTATTCCATTCCATATTTTCTATTCTATTCTATTCTATTCTATTCTATTCTATTCTATTCTACTCTACTCTACTCTACTCTACTCTACTCTACTCTACTCTACTCTACTCTACTCCGTTCCATATTTTCTATTCTTCTATTCTATTCTATTCTATTCTATTCTATTCTATTCTATTCTATTCTATTCTATTCTATTCTATTCTATTCCTATTCCTATTCCTATTCCTATTCCTATTCCTATTCCTATTCCTATTCCTATTAATGGAAGTTTTCTTGGGTTCGCAGGAAGCTGAAAGCAGATGTGGCCCAAAAGGTAATTGAAGTGGAGGAAAAGATTTCTAATGTGGCGAACGAAAGCAGCATCGCGGAGGCCGGACTGACAGCTTTGGAGGCCGATGCCAAGAGCTTACACAACGCTGTGAAAGAACTTGCTGAGCAGCTGGAGTTCATAAAAATCTCGGATATTCGAGGTTTGTACTTTAGACCTCAAGGGATTTCCGTGGGGGGGTAAAATCTGGCTTTTCATAAGAAAGGAAACTGTGGGCGGGAACCTCAAGCAGCTACATTGCGCAAACATTGAACAGAATCGAACCCAAACTTTAGGAAGGTTTTAGGGAGGACCTGGCTTGAGAAGCGGTGAAAATATTTTAAATCATGAAAATCACGTGGATTTCGGTGGAACAAGCTTCATTGGCCTTTGGGTCTTCTGGAGTCACGACATAAGGCTGAGATTAAAAATCAGGCCTGAGAGATGCTACATCTTTTCTATCCTGATCTACGGAGTGGAGAGTTGGTCTCTGACAGAAAGCCACTTGAAGAAACCATAATGGCGAACGCAGTGCCCTCTCTGTGGGCAAGCGCGCCATCGCCAGCTGCTCTTACAGTTTCTGGCCAGCTGGTCTTCGGTCTTCGGCACATGTGAAGACCAGGTGGCCGGCATACGCATGCACACTGTTTTGCCCCAGCTTCGGATTCTCAGAGAATGTGACACACACCAAGCTTCGCAAACACTGTTTAATTCCAAACCACCCCCTTTCAAGAATGCAGGCTTCCTGTGCAAAGGGCCCTTATCAAAGTTAGTAAGTTATCAAAGTCTGACAAAGGTTGGCAATCAAAGTTTGGGAAAGGGAGGGTTTTGGGTCTGGAAGTCAGTATTGGCTGCGATGGAGTCGGAGTTAGAATGTCGTGCTTAATAAATGGGAGTTTTTCATCAAAGACTTTGTTTGAAATGCAATTTATTTGAGACGACCTCGAAACCTGACAGCAGCACTTTTTTTGTGCGGCTCTAGATTAAAATAGGATAGCCAACATGATCGCCAATGTCCGATGACGGATATGGCACAAGAAGGAGAAGAAGGCGGCCATTGGCCTTGCTTAATTATGGCCGCGTTGTGCATTTAATTTCTTTTTTTTTTTTGTATTATTTTTTTTATTCATTTTATATTTTAAATTACTAACATTACATACAACATATACAATATTTCACCCTGTGCTATACATAAGAAAGGAAGATTTGGTTCTTCGGATATATCCTCATGATCGCCAAAATCCACATTCTCGGGGTACAGGTACCGAAGCATCCAATTTTCCCAGCGCATAGTCCACAAATGCATTTAATTTGTGCATTTAATTTCATAGACCGCTATTCCAAACGAATAATCCTCAACTTACAACCATTCGTTTAGTGACCTGTTCGAAGTTACAACGGCACTGAAAAAAGTGACTTAGGACTGTTTTTCACACTTGTGACCGTTGCGGCATCCCCGTGGTCATGTGATCAAAATTCGGATGTTTCACAACCGGTTCATATTTATGACAGTCTCTTTTGCGTCCTTCTGATGAGCAAAGCCAGATTCACTTAACAACCATGTGACTAACAACTGCAGCGACTCACTTTACAACGATGGCAAGAAATGGTAATGAAATGGGGCAAAACTCTCTTAACAAACGTCACACTTAGCGACATTAATTTTGGGCTCCGTTGTGTTCATAGGTTGAGGACTAGCTGTATTTATGACGGTTCGCCATGTCTCGGGGGTCACGTGATCCCCGTTTTGCAACCTTCCGACAAGCCAAGTTGATGGGGAAGCCATTGATTCCCTTAATAACCGTGTTAATTGCTTAAAACGGCAGCGATTCACTTTACAACATGGGCAAGAAAGATCATAAAATGGGACAAAACTCACTTTAATAGTTGTCTCATCATCGGTGGTGGATTGCCCCCAGTTTGGACCGGTTCGCAAGAACCGGTAGTAAAACCAGCGGGAGGCTCCCCTCATCACCCCGGATATCATCATAGGCGATCTGCGCATGTGCAGAAGAATCTCTGTTTGCTTCGCACGCACACGATCCCATTGCAAACCGGTACTAAAGGTAAGTAGAACCCACCCCTGTGTCTCACTTAGTGACAGAAATTTGTGGCTCCTTTGGGGTCGTAAGTCAAGGATTACCTGTATTAACGCCGTAAAGCCAGTTCGGACACAGATGCTCAACCGGTTTCCCTTCTGATTGCTTTCAGGCGCCTTGGACAGTATCACCAAATATTTCCAGATGTCGCTGGAGGCAGAAAAAAGAGCAAACGCCTCAGTTTTGCTTCCCGGCAGCCTCGTTGAACAGTCTGCCGAAATGCGCCTAGAAGTGGAGAGTTTGATCAACGAGACGGCGGCCACCTTCCAGGCTACCCAGGAAGAGCAGTCCCGTCTCTTGGACGAACTGGGGGGCAAGCTGCAAAGTCTGGATTTGGCTGAAGTGTCGGAGAAGGTAGGCACCCCCGTGAAGGCCGTAGCTGAGCTCAGACGCAGGCGATGAGTGGGAAGGGTTAAACGAACAGGGAATCAGTGTTAGGAAGGAAGAAAAAAAATGTTGTATATAGATGAGATGTTTTTGGAGATTCTTAGTCATCCAGATCATAGTTGTCCCAAAAGCGCTTTTTTCCCCCCCAAGAGGCAACTGGACTTTTCTGGTTTTTCTTTGAAGACGTTTCGCTTCTCATCCAAGAAGCTTCTTCAGCTCTGACTGGATGGTGGGGAAGGGAAGGATTTATACTCCTTGCAGACAGCTGGTCATTTGCGTTCTTTTTAGAGAGCACCCCAGTTCTCCTGGTCCTGTAATCTGCCATTTTTTCAGCTGTCTGCAAGGAATATAAATCCTTCCATTCCCTCACCATCCAGTCAGAGCTGAAGAAGCTTCTTGGATGAGAAGCGAAATGTCTTTAAAGAAAAAAAACCAGAAAGTCCGGTTGCCTCCTGGAAAAAGTACCTTTGGGTCAACCATGACCTGGATGACTGAGAATCTCTACAGTCCTTTAGCTATACAATTTCAATCTTTTTTTAGAGGGTCGTTGAGGCCATTTGGAGGTTTGTCTGTGTCCTCAGGGTCACCCGAGTAGTGCAAATGGGTGTGGAGCCTTCTTGGAACTACTGAAAGGACTGTGTTGTAGACTGGAGATAGATGATGTCGTATCCCTCCCCCTCTGTTGAGAGCGGGCTGTTCAGTTTTGATGTAGCTGGCCTCTTCGACTCTTCTTTCAAATCAGTGGTCCTCTCTATCCAAAATGTGGCCTTTGCTCTCTTCGAAAGAGTGGCCTTTGTCTTTCAAATGCAGATGGACTCTGAATCTAGTCCTGATGGGTTTGTTCTCCTATGTTGTGCCATGCGTTTGTGAAGTGGCTGTTTTGTTTCCCCACCACTTACACTAATAGGTTGGTCAATGTCTATGGAGATTCTCAGATCATGGTCATCTCAAAGGTGCTTTTTCAAAAGGCAACTAAGATTTTTGGACGTTGTTTTTCACACTTACGACCGTTGCAGCAGCCCCGTGATCAAAATACAGACGCTTGGCAACTGACTCCTCTTTATGACGGCGGCTATGTCCCGCCGTCGTATGATCAAATTTTGCGACCTCCTGACAAACGCAGCCAAAGGGGAAGCCGGCTTGGCTTTAACAACTGTGTTACTAATTTCACAACTTTAACAACTGTGTCAAGAGAGGTCACAAAACAGGACAAAACTCCTTTAAGGAATGTCTCTCTTAGCAGCAGAAATATTGGGCTCAATGGTGGTCGTAAATTGAAGGCTACCTGTATTGATCTGAGAGTTTTCGGAATCTCTCCGAATTTTAACAGCAAGAATTATTTTAAGAAAGATAAAAGAGTATGTACTGAAAAGCAAAGCTGGGAACTGAACCAGCAGAGTACATAAAATTTTAGGATTATACCTAGAAACCTGATCAGACAAAGATTATTTCCTCCTGGTGCCAAAATACATTCCAGAGATGCAGCGTTTCAGCAGGGAAGACCATATCCCCAATTACCACCCACCTCGTGGCAGAAAATAGAAAAAAGTAGTAGAAGGGCCCACCCAGGAATATTTATTTATATCTGCATTTTTTTAGTCTTTATCACTGAACATTTCCAGAAGGGAGATCTTAGATCGGGCTTCTAACCACCCAAGTTTAAAACAAAGCAAAAATGTAAGCAAAGTAGAAAGTGAGCCACCGAGTAATAAAAAATGAGTGTAAATTCAAACATCATGCCAAGAGGTAAACACGGTTTTGAAAAATGGATGGATGATAGCAGTGGCCAAAATTGTGGAAACCTTTTGGGAAAAGTGTATTTTTGAGGTTTGACGGCTAATAACACCAATTTTTTTTTTTTTTTTTTTGAGTTTCAAGATAATCAGGGGTGGGTTCTAAATTTTTTTACTGCCGGTTCTGTGGGCGTGGCTTATTTTGTGGGCGTGGTTGGGCGGGGAGTAATGTGGCTGGGTGGGCATGGCCAACTTTTTTTTTTTTTTTTACTTTTAAAAGCATTTTTTTTTCCTACAACCTTAAGAGGGAGACGCTTGTTAAGCGAGGCGGTTCTGTCACTAAGGGAGACCGTTCCATTTTACAATCTTTCCTGCCGCGGTTGTTAAGTGGATCGTTGCAGCTGTAAAGCTGTTACACGGTTGCTCAGCGAAACTCCCCTTTGACTTTGCTCGTCTGAAGGTCGCAAAATTTGCTCCCGTGACTCTGGGGGGACACTGCAACCGTCATAAAGACATGCCAGTTGCCAACCCTCTGAATTTTGACCACGTGACTACAGAGGTGTTTTGACCATGTGACTACGGAGGTGCTGCCATGGCCCATTAAGTGTGAAAAAAATGGTCACCAATCACATTTTTTCAGGGCCGTGTCCTTACAAAATGAACTGTTATAAGTTGAGTATTGTAGCGCTTTTGTTGTGGCCCGTCACGGCCTGTGCGGATTGTAGCTGATTCTGACAGCGAGGAGGCTGGTGTGGTGTTGCGCCAGCAGCCTGTGCAGCTGGCACCTGAGTCAGACAATGAGGAGGCTGGAGAAGATGTGGTGCCAGAGGCGGGGATTCAACCAGGGCCTTCAGAAGCTCCCATAAGTGAAGAGGAAGAAGAGGAGGAGCCTCTTCTCGATGCACGGGCGCGCAGAGCTGCCAAAAGGCCGGAGTGGCTCCTCAGGAGGAGGTCTAATTGGCCCCTCCCTTAGCCTATTTAAGGAGGAACGCCAACTGAAGCAAGTTGTAGGGAACAACTTTAGTTCACTCTCCTTCGCGTCTGGATTCTCTGCAAATTGCTTCTGGGCTTTCTGCCAACCCTAGTAAGATTGTGATTACCTTATCTTAGGATTCTCGTAGGCTATTAAGAAAGTTTATTAACAGCCTTTGTTTTGAAAAAGACTGAGTTATTTTAGTAAATTAAGTTTTGTACAAACTTTGTGCGTGCTGTGTTCCTTGGGGATCGTAGCTGGGGCAGAACAGCTTTTAAGGACTTGGCTCTTCGATGTTTGGAAAGTGATAACCTTTCATTTTTACTTCCTTTCCACTACAGATGTGCGGGACTCCACCGGGGTCTTCCTGTGCAGATTCCCCTTGTGGTGGGTTGAGCTGCCAAACTGAAGATGGGGTGAAGAAATGTGGAGGGCCCGGGTGTGAAGGTCTAGTGACGGTGGCCAACACCGCCTGGCAGAAAGCCATCGATTTTGACCGAGACATCTTGAGCGCTCTGGCGGAGGTGGAACAGCTTTCCAAAATGGTAATTATTGAAAGTATAAGAGAATAACAGAGTTGGAAGGCACCTTGGAGGTCATCTAGTCCAGCCTTCCGTCCAAGCAGGAGACCCTACACCAGTGATGGGTGAACCTTTTTTGGTGGCCAGTGGCCAAAATGCAATGCGAGCGTCCCCCGTGCATGTGCCCCGCCCCCCCAGCACATGCGTGTGTGTCCCCCACGGATGCACCCTGCCCCCCCACCCATTTTTGGCTTCCAGGTTGGTACATGAAGTCTTCCAGTCCCAAAACTGGGTGGAGGGGGCAGGCACCAGTGGTGGGTTGCCCCCGGTTTGGACCGGTTCACAAGAACCGGTAGTAAAACTGGCGGGAGGCCCTGCCCACTGTCCCGGATGTCATCATCGGCAATCTGCGCATGTGCAGTAGCTTCTGTGCATGCGCAGAAGCAAGGCATGCGCGTCTGCTTTGCACGCGCGCGATCCCGTTGCACACCAGTAGTAAAGGTAAATAGAACCCACCCCTGGCAGGCATCCTGTCACCACGTCAAGATGCATTTATCCTAGTGCTGACATAAGAAGGAGAATGCAGGCATCTGCAACAGGACAGTTGCCTTTCACCTACTTATTTCCTCTGGAGATAATGTCCCCTAGGAGATGGATGGGAGGGGGGAAATTCTTTGAATTGGAGCAGTATATTAGGGGTGAATGATTGGGAAGATGGCCAATGAATGCAGAGGAGTGGGGGAAGGAAGAGGAGGGGTTTTGGGTCGGCACGTCAGTGCCGGCTGCAACGAGTCGGTGTAAAAAGTGCTGTGCTTAATAAAATGGAAGTTTGTTTTATAAAAGACTTTGTTTGCGATGCAATTTATTTGAAGACAACCTGAAAACCTGACACCCCCCCAAAATGCAATGCAAGTGCCCGCCGCGCATGCCCCCTGCCCCCTATGCATCCGCGACAGAGACTTGAAGAGCAGCTGGCCGGCGGGAGGTGCGCACACATGCGTGGTGGAGCTGGGCTTGGGTGACAGCTGGCGTGCCCACAGAGAAGACTCTGCCATAGGTTCGCCATCACAGCCCTACACCATTTCTGATAGATGGCAGTCCAGTCTCTTCTTGAAAGCCTCCAGAGATGAAGCTCCCACAACTTCCAAAGGCAACTTCTGTTCCATCGGTTGATTACTCTCACTGTCAGAAAAATTCTCCTTATTGCCAGGTTGAATCTCTCCTTGATCAGTTTCCATCCATTATTCCTTGTCTGGCCTTCAGGTGCCTTGGAAAATAGGTTGACCCCCTCTTCTCTGTGGCAGCCCCCCAAATATTGAAAGACTGCTCTCATGTTTCCCCTGGTCCTTCTCTTCCCTAGACTAGCCATGCCCAGTTCCTGCAACCGTTCATCGTGTGTTTTAGCCTCCAGTCCCCTAATCATCTTTGTGGCTCTTCTCTGCGCTCTTTCTAGAGTCTCAACATCGTTTGGTTGAGAATTGTCAAGCTCTTGGAGCTTCAGAATCCGTTAAGGTCTCTGTCGGTATTTATTTGCAACCAGAGACGGAATTTGCTAGCCATCGTAAACAGATGCCTGCTTACCTCACTTAGGTTTCGGAAGCCAAGCAAAGAGCTGACGAGGCCAAGCAGAACGCGCAAGACGTTTTGCTGAAGACTAACGCCACCAAGGAGCAGGTAGACCGGAGCAACAAGGACCTCAGAAATCTGATTCACCAGATCCGAGATTTTTTAATGAGTAAGTATTATTTTAAGGTGGCTTAAGGCGACTGGTATGCATCTCTCTGCAGGGGGGCTTTCTATTGTGGCCAGCCAGCGGCCAGCAGAGCTGGTGGCAGACTCAGAGAGTGAGGAGGTTGGGGAGGAACATGGGCCAGTCCTGGAGTCTGGGGAAGGCTCTGTTGAGTTATCAGCTGCCTTCGCAGTAGGATATCAGTGGGGCAGAAGAACAGCTGGAGCCTGTTCCCGATGTGTGCATGCACAGAGTTGCCAGACAAAAGGAACAGCTAAAGAACAAGGGTCGACTCAGGAGTAAAGCCACAGGTGGATGATGGTGAATGACCCCCTCCCATAGGGAATAAAGAGGAGCAAAAGGGGAGGGGAGTTTGCAGGAGATAATTAGTTCAATTCATGAGGGTGGAGACCTGTTCCTGACTTCTTGCTAAGTAATTGCTGCTACAGCGTGGCGTTTGGAAGATATCAGCCTGGCAGCTCTCCAAGCCTGATAAAGGTCTGTAGATGTGAAATCTCATGAAAGACTGTTTGCTGGGACTTTGCTGGAGAGGAATTTCCCTTTAACCTAAATAAAAGAGGTTTTATCGGGACGAGGAGTCTGCTTCATGCTCTTGGGAGAAGAATGGAATGGAATGGAATGGAATGGAATGGAATGGAATGGAATGGAATGGAATAGAATAGAATAGAATAGAATAGAATAGAATAGAATAGAATAGAATAGAATAGAATAGAATAGAATAGAATAGAATAGAATAGAATAGAATAACAGAGTTGGAAGGGACCTTGGAGGTCTTCTAGTCCAACCCCCTGCTTAGGCAAGAAACCCTACACCACTTCAGACAAATGGCTACCCAACATCTTCTTAAAAACTTCCAGTGTTGGAGCATTCACAACTTCTGGAGGCAGGTTGTTCCACTGGTTAATTGTTCCTTCAACAATTTGACATTTCAGTCTGAAAAGTTAAGGACTAGGCTCCATCTTCCGTCGTGTCACTCAGTGGTTTCTATTCATTGTCCTAACAGAAGACGGGGCCGATCTGGATAGCATCGAAGCCGTTGCTAACGAAGTTCTCAACCTGGAGATGCCCAGCACGCCTGAGCAGCTGCAAACCCTGGCAGATAACATCCGAGACCGCGTCGAAAGTCTGTCAGATGTGGAAAGTGTCCTTCAGCAAAGCGCCGGAGATATCGCAAGGGCGAAGGCCTTGTTAGATGAAGCTAAGAAAGCCAGGTATGAAAAAAAAAACACCTTTTTTTTTTTCTGTAGTAGACTTTTTTTTTTTTTTGGCAGAAATCTAAAATAGTTCTTTCATGGATGGAATTAAACTTGGAAGAGGTAGATCTCCCTGGTGGAGACAGATGGATCAATTTTCAGAGCTTCTCCAAGGAGAAAGACACATCTATTCACCCAATATGTCTGACTGAAATTCTTAAAGAGACCTAACTACCGTATTTTTCGGACTATACGACACATTTTTATGTCTCTCATAAGCGGGTGAAAATGTCTGTGCCTCTTATAAACCAAATATGGCTGAAGCCCCACCCATCCGCTGGCTGTTTTGGCCTCCACATGCCCCATTTTCAGGCCTTTTTTCGGCCTTGTTCAGGGCTTTTTTCTGCCTGTTTTTTCTGGAAAAAGCCACAAAAACGGGCCAAAAAAGTCCTCAAAAATGGGCTGGGAAAATCCTCAAAAACAGGCCGGAAAAAGCCTCGAAAATGGGATGGAACAAGCGTCAAAAACAGGCTGGAAAAAGCCTCGAAAACCAGCCAAAAAAAGCCTCGAAAACCGTCTGAAAAAAGCCTAAAAAACGAGCTGAAAAAAGCCTCCAAAATGGCTGGAAAAAGCCCCGAAAACGGGCTGGAAAAGGGCAGAAAAAAGGGCCAAAAAAAGGTCCATAAATGGGTCACCTAGAGGCCAAAAACTTTTTGTTGTTGTTTTCCTCTTCTAAATTTAGGTTTGTCTTATAGTCCAAAAAATAGAGTTTTTGTAGTTCTTGATTTACGACCACGATTGAGCCCAACATTTCTGTGAGTTAAGTGAGTTTTCCCCTATTTTACGACGCCTCTTGCCACGGTTGTTGAGTGACTCACTGCAGTTGCGAAGTTACTAACACCGTTGTTAAGTGAATCTGGCTCCCCCATTGAATGTGCTTGTCAGGAGGTGGCAAAAGGTGGATCACATGACCCTGAGATACCGCAACCGTCATAAATGTGAGTCACAAATCCCTTTTTTTCAGTGCCGTTGTAACTTCGAACGGACACTAAACAAACTGAAGTATCTGTATGTTTGTCCCAAAGGTGTTTTTTTCAGGAGGCAACTGGACTTCCTTATTTTTTCTTCTGAAGACGTTTTGCTTCTCATCCAAGAAGGTTCTTCAGCTCTGACAGGATGGTGGGGAATGGAAGGATTGATATTCCTTGCAGACAGCTGGTCATTTGCATCCTTTTAGAGAGTCATTGAGACCACTTGGAGATTTCTCTGTCTCCTCAGGGTCACCTGAGTAGTGCAAATGGTTCCTGCAGTCTGCAATTTTTCCCTCTGGAAATCCATTCTTCCTCCCACACCATTCAGAGGATCTTCATCCCAAATTTTATAGCTAAAAGTCTGTAGAGATTCTCCGTCATCCACGTCATGGGTGTGCCGAAGGTGCTTTTTCAGGAGGCAATTAGACTTTCTGGTTTTTTCTTTTGAAGACATTTCGCTTCTCATCGAAGAAGCTTCTTCAGCTCTGACTGGATGATGGGGGAATGGAAGGATTCATACTCCTTGCAGACAGCTGAAAAAAAATTGCAGACTGCAGGAACCAGGAAAATTGGGGTGCTCTCTAAAAGGATGCAAAGGACCAGCTGTCTACAAGGAATATAAATCCTTCCATTCCCCCACCATCCGGTTACAGCTGAAGAAGCTTCTGGGATGAGAAGTGAAATGTCTTCAAAGAAAAACAAGAAAGTCCAATGACCTGACCTGGATGATTGAGAATCTCTACAAACTACCTGTATATTTTTGTCCTTATTCCTGCTGTTAAAGGGTAAAGGGAACCCCTTGACAGACTAACTAAGAATGTGGATTGGGATGTTTTAATCTGTACCTATTCGAAGGGCAGATGTCCTCACCGACTTGCAGGATCTAAGCTGACCATGAAGTATTTCTAGAAAATAAAAACACAGAGCAGATTGGAACAGAGAGACAGGTTCTCCGAAATAGGAACCGATCCCTTGTTTTAAAAGAATCTTAACGTTGTCGATGTCCCTTGGTCAGTAAAAGCGCCACGGACGTGAAAGTCACGGCGGATATGGTCAGACAGGCTCTAGAAGAAGCTGGAAGAGCCCAGACCACGGCTGAAGACGCCATCAAACTAGCAGAGAAAGATATTGAAGGAACACAAGGCTTGCTTGCCTCTGTAAGTGGAGATTTTTTTCTAAATTATTTGGAAACGGGGAACTAAGGTCATTGGTATTCCTGAGTTGCCAGGGAGGGGAAAATGCACAGTTCCTGCAGCGATGGGCTGCTGAGGGTTCGTAGGGGTTCGGGAGAACCTCTAGCTAAGATTCTGTGCAGTTCAGAGAACACCCAAATCCCATTCCTGACTGGCCCCGCCCACCCTGCCCTGTCCCTCCCAGGAGTCCCCTGTTTTGGATACAGGTAAGTGCAGGGTGCACGCGGAGGCTTGGGGAGGGTGAAAAACGGGCCTACCGGAAGTTCAGGAAGAAACAGGCCCATTTCCGGCCTCCAGAGGGCGTCTGGAGCCTGGGGAGGGCGTTTTCGCCCTCCCGGAGGCTCAAGAAAAGCCTCCGGAGCCCGGGGAGGGCAAAAACTTCCCCCCTCTCCGCTGTAGTGCAGGAGGCCGACTAGGCCACACCCACCACGCCCACGCCCACCCAGCAACCGGGCAGATAACCCCTTGCTAAAATTTTTGAAGCCCACCCCTGAGTTCACGTATTTCCTTTTGCTGGCTTCCCTCTTGTGCACAAACTCTACTCTTCACGTGCTATGAGATCTAAATAAGACAGGTGATTTCTGTAAGTAAAACAGGTTGGGCATTCTCATTATAGCAAAAAAAAAAAAAAATGTCATTGTGGATTTCAAATATTGGAGGTTAACGTTTCCCCTTTGCAAAACGGTTTGTGGTGCGCGCTGAACATTTTGACGAGCTAATCTCAACATTACGTTTCATCAAGGAAAATCCCAGTTCAGATTAAAGTGTGGAAACTTGAGGGGGGTGGGGGAAAATTCAGAAAAGAGGTGGTTGATGATTCTGACTGGATGGTAGGAATGAGGAATAACAGAATAGTTAACAGAATTGGAAGGGACTTTGGAGGTCTTCTAGTCCGACCTCCTGCTCAGGCAGAAAACCCTATACCCGTGATGGCGAACCTATGGCACGCGTGCCACAGGTGGCACGCGGAGCCATATTAGTGGGCATGCCAGCTCAGCTCTGGGGCGCATGTGCGCACCGGCCACCTGATTTTCGGGCCTTCTGGGCCCACCAGAAGTAGGGAAACAGGCTGTTTCCTGCCTCTGGAGGGCCTTTCTTTCTTACCTGGCTCCAGATCCTCTCTGTGTATCTGGGAAGGGCGAAAACAGCCTTTCCCACTCCCTTGGAGGCCCTACGGAGGCTGAAAGGGCCCATTGTCCGATTCCCAGTGGGACAGGAAGTGACGTTTTTTCCTGTCCCCAGCTTCCAGAGACTCCTAGAGAGGCTCCTAGAGACTCCTAGAGAGGCTCCTAGAGACTCCTAGTGAGGTTCTGGAGGCTGGGGACAGCAAAAAAATGTCACTTCCTGTCCCACCGAGGTAAGAAAGAAAAACGGGCCTACCAGGCCATCATGTGCCAGGAGCGGGGGGGGTGGAGGGGGTTGCGCACCCTCCCCCGCCCCCCCCCTCTCCTGGCACATGATGGCAAAAAGGTTAGCCATCACTGCCTTATACCATTTCAGACAAATGGCTGTCCAGTCTCTTCTTAAAAGCCTCTAGTGATGAAGGACCCACAACTACTCGTGGCAAGCTGTTCTACTGGTTGATTGTCCTCAGCCTTTCTCCTTAATTCTAGGTTGCTTCTTTCCTTGATTAGCTTCCATCCATTGTTTCTTGTCCTGCCTTCAAGTGCTTTGGAGAATAGGTTTAACTCCTCTCTTCTTGGTGGCAGCCCCTGAGATATTGGAGCAAATCTAGTCAAAAATCTGGAATGGATTAACCCCAAAACTGTGAAGTTGAACCAGAATCAAACTTCCCGTGCTATTATCTTGATCTTTGAAGGACCTTCAGCTCCTCAACTTCTAAAATATAGTGTGTGAGCCTGGTTGTTGCGGTCCACCAGCAGCCTGCGGAGCTGGCAGCAGAGTCGGACAGTGATGAGGCTGGGGAGAACCATGGGCCAGTCCTGGAGTCAGGGGAAGGGCCACATGAGGGCTCTGTGTCAGAGGCAGAGATAGGGCCAGGGCCATCTGGGAGTGATGCACGGACTCCAGAGCCTCCAGAGCAGTGTTTCTCAACCTTGGAAGCTTGAAGATGGGTGGACTTCAACCCATCCTCAAGCTTCCAAGTTTGAGAAACACTGCTCCAGAGTCAGGCAGCAGAAAGGCAGAGGAACAGGAGGAGCCTGTTCCTAGTGTACGTATGCACAGAGCTGCCGGAAAGCAAGAGCAGCTAAAGCAAAAGGGACAACTCGGGAGTAAGGCCAGGAGATGATTGGCCCCTCCCATAAGGCTTAAAAGAGAAACAAAGGAACTTGGGCCTTTTGCAGGAAAGCAACGTTGCTAACTCTGTTTCCAGTCGGCGTCTCTTGTTTGTTTCTGAACTTCGTGGGGCTTTGCCAAGTAAGGCCTTTGACAATTTGTCAAAGAAGATAAAGGTTGGTGATTATCCCGAAGGACTTGTTTTGCTACTAATTGGGACTCAGCTGGGAATGAACGTAATTCTCAGCTGTTACAATAAAATAGGTTTATTTGGGACTAATTGTGTCTTGTAATGACTCAGTAAGCCTAGGTCACAACACTGGTGTATTTACTTGCTGTCTCAGTGGCCAGTGGTGGGTTTCAAATATTTTTATTACTGGTTCTGTAGGTGTGGCTTGGTGGGCGTGGCTTGGTGGGGGTGGCAGGTGAAGGATATTGCAAAATCCCCATTTCCTCCTGATCAGCTGGGACTCGGGAGGCAGAGAATAGATGGGGGCGGGGCCAGTCAGAATTTTTACTACTGGTTCTCCGAACTACTCAGAATTTCCGCTACCGGTTCTCCAGAACTGGTCAGAACCTACTGAAACCCACCTCTGTCAGTAGCACATATAAGCCAAAGGAGAAAAGGGTGTATCGAAATATAGGCTGAAGTTGCATTCTGGAAAACTGACTGCAATAATCTTGAAAACACAACATTTTGAGGAGGAATTTGTGTATTTTTTTCCCCCTCTCCCTTCATCGGTGCTAGATTGCATCGGAGACCGGCTCAGTGGAAGACCGTTTGGGAAATGCGACCCTGCGCATTGCAGAATTAGAGAAGAACGTGGAAACGCTGAGACTGAAGGCTGCGACCAACGCAGAAGATATCAAAGCCGCAGAAGAAAATATTGCAGTGGTTAATCAAACGACCGCCGACGTTCAAAAAGTAAGCATTGAAATCTCTAGTGTAACAAGTAACAAGATAAAATTGTATTCTAAACCCCGTTTTGGATGTTTAGGGGTTCTGCGTTCGGGAAACACAAACTACATTACAGCTCTAATAGATAGTCCTCGATTTAGGACCACAGTGGAGCTCGGAATTTCAGTGGTTATTTAAGTTGTACTTGTCAATCACGAGGCACCATACGACCGGGCTCAAATTTGACGACTGTTTTTAGGAGGGTCATGAAGTGTACTCGTGTGAACATGGGATGCTGCAACTGGTTGTAAAGGCAACTCGGTTGCCAAAAAGCATCAGAAAGGCAATCATGATGCCACAGGGAGAAGGTGGTAGTAGCAACTTTGAGGACAGGTTGTAAGTCATTTTTTTAAGTCTGTTGTAACTGTGAATAGTTAGTCCTTAAACGACCTGTTGTAAGTCTTTAATACCTGTATTAAAGGCAAGGATGTTAATCAAAAGGACAAAATTTCTGTCGTTTGGGGGAATATAATCACTTTCCATCTCTCTCTCTCTTTTTTTTCTCTTTTCTTTCCTCTTTTTCTTTATTTCTGTCTCTTTTTCTTTCTGTCTCTTTTTCTTTCTTTTTTTCTTTCTCTCTCCCTCTTTCTCTTTACTTTCTTTCCTTTCTTTCTCTTTTTTCTTTTCTTTCCTTTTTCTTTCTTTCTCTTTCTCTTTGTCTCCCTTTTTCATTCTTCTTTCTTTCTCTCTCTCTCCCTTTCTGTTCTTTTTCTTTTTTTTCTTTTTTTTTCTCTTTTTCTATCTCTCTTCTTTCTTTCTCCCTCCCTTTTCTTTTTTCTTTCCTTTCTTTCTCTCCCTCACTTTTTTTCTTTCTCTCTCCTTTCTTTTTTCTTTCCTCTTTCTCTCTTTCCTCTCTCTCCCTCACTTTTTCTCCTTCTTTCTTTCTCTCCCTTTCTTTATTCTTTCTTTTTCTCTCTCTCTCTCCTTATAGATACTAGACGACAGCGTGAGTGAGAAATACAAAACAGTAGAAAACTTAATTGCCAAGAAAACAGGCGAGTCTGCGAACGCCAGGAAGAAAGCAGAACAGCTGCAAAACGAAGCGAAGATTTTGTTAGAGCAAGCAACCAGCAAACTTCAGCTTCTCAAAGGTATGCCTTGGGTGGGAAGGTGTTGCCATTTTCTTTTTAAAAAATAAAGACTGTTTTCAATTATAGGAGAGTCCTCTTTTTCTGCCCTCTGGCGTTTTTAGCGATGCAAAACATCCATGATCAAAAGGAGCTGAATTTTTTCCTCTCTAATGAAGCCAAATCACTGGGAGAAAAATTTGATTTGCATACTTGAAAGAGCTTTGGTGGTACTGTGCTTTGAATGCAGTACTGCAGGCTGACTCTGCCCACAGTCTGGAGTTCGACCCTGATGGGGCTCAAGTTCGACTCAGTTTTCAAATTGTTGGGGACAATATGCTCTGTAAATCGCCTGGAGGGTGCTGTGAAGCATTATGAAGCAATATTATAAGTCTAAGTGCTATTGCTGTCTAAGCCGTGGTGGCATAGTAGTTAGAAGGCAGTATTGCAGGCTGACTCTGCTGACTGCCAGGAGTTCGATCCCGACCGACTCAAGGTTGACTCAGACTTCCATCCTTCCGAGGTCAGTAAAATGAGGACCCAGATTGTTAGGGACAAGATGCTGACTCTCTAGCAGTATATAAGTCTAAGTGCTATTGCTTTCTAAGCCGTGGTAGCGCAGTGGTTAGAATGCAGTATTGCAGGCTAATTCTGCCAGGAGTTCGATCCTGACTGGCTCAAGGTTGACTCAGCCTTCCATCCTTCGGAGGTCGGTAAAACGAGGACCCAGGTTGTTGAGGGCAATATGTTGACTCTGTAAACCGCTTAGAGAGGGTTGTAAAGCACTATGAAGCAGTATATAAGTCTAAATCGGGGGTTAGCAACCCGTTAGCTCTGGAGCCGCATGTGTGGCTCTTTCATCCCTCTGCTGCGGCTCCCTGTGACCAGTCGGCTCCATAATTGATAGGGCTTTCGGTTAGGACAGGTAGAGGAAAAAGGACCACCACGCTAGGAGGAGACTCTATGGTGGGGGAATTGGACTTCCAGTTGGCAGAGGAAAAAGGACGCCACGCTAGGAGGAAACTCTACGGTGGGGAAACAGGACTTCCGGTCAGCTCCAGAATTGAATGGGGGGCGGGGGGGGGGCTTCCGGTTAGGACCTTTGTGGCTCTTTGCGTGTTTAAGGTTGCCGACCCGTGGTCTAAGTGCTATTGCTATTATCTGGGTGAATTTCTCAAACTATCCCACGTGTGTCGCTGCTAAAATGTTCCCTGTTCTCTTCATCTTGCAGAACTGGAAGACAGGTATGAAAAAAATCAAAGAATCCTGGAAGACAAAGCTAAACAAGTAATGGAACTGGAGGAAACCGTCAGAGGCCTCTTGCAAGCCATTAGTCAAAAAGTTGCGATTTATAGCACCTGCTAGAAATCGGGAAAACGAAAAACGAAAGAAGGGGGAGGGGAAAAAAAACCAAACAAAATATATTTCCTTTGAAGATAGGGCTTCAACGGAAAACGGAACCTGTCGTAATCTGACCAGATACCAGCGTTTTTTTCTCCTCTTGTAAAATAAAACACTACTTTGTAACCAACTATATGCCTCTTTTAACCCTAGTTAGCCTCATCCCAATGTTACTTTTATTATCCGAAAGAGCAATTAAACCCTTTTGATTCTGCTAATAAAAATCCGAGCATCAAACACAGGATTTTTAACCACTTAATTTTGACTCGAGGATGCCCAATCTTTCGATAATAGAATCACCCAGCGCCATCAATCAAACCATCTCTTTTTGAAGAGGAAAGTTGAGACTCTCCGATCAGGAGAAATGGGAAACACACATTTTAACAAGGAGCTGTTTTAACTTTGTGGAGGTAATTAACTGCTTCAAGATCGCTACGAAAGTATGTGATCAGGCTTGATAAATCGACACAGCTTGAAAATTAATGAGTAGTTACAATCAGCCTCTCCTCTCCCCTTCTGTCCCTCAGGCTTGCCCCACAGAAGCCTCCCCTATCTTATCCCCTTCTCTCCCTGTCTTGCCCCAAAAAATCCTTCCCCATTTTATCCCCTTCTGTCCCTCAGGCTTGCCCCACCAAAGCCTCTTCTATCCCCCTTCTCTCCCTCAAGCTGGCCCCACAGAGCCTCTCCTATCTTATCCCCTTCTCTCCCTCAGCTGGCTGCATTGATCCTCTCCTATTCCCTTCTCTCCCTCACCCTTGCCCCACAGAAACATCTCCTATCCTATCCCTTTTTCTCCCTCAGGCTTGCCCCACAGAGGCCTCTCCTATCTTATCCCCTTCCCTCCTTGTCAGGTGGGGAGTAAAATGGCTAAACTCTGTTCCAACCCCCACAGGCCAGATGAGTCACGAGCTGGCCTTGCCCACGCTGGCAGTTGGAACAGAGTTCTTTTCAGGTGGGGAAGAGGGAGTAGAACATCTAACTCCTTAGCATCAGAGCATGTTAATAATATAAGAAATACTAATGATCTGATGGTCATTTTGAAAAATCCTTTCTTAGCGAGCACCTAGAGGAACATATGTGCTAAATTTCAAGTTTGTAGGCTTTATCGTTCTGGAGATTTCGTGACGATGCATAAGTGGTATTTCGCTTATATAGAGAGAGAGAGATTGGGTTTAAGTCTGGGAGATTGCTAACCACACAACCTGCTGGGAAAGATTTTAAAGCTACAACTGATTAAATTAGCAAGAGGGACTTCGATCTTCAGCCTAGTCCCAACCAGCACTAGAAAAACAGTTCAGGATTTGTGATGAACATGAGCGAGGAGAAAAGTGAAGAGGGAGCAAGTTTTGGGAGACAATATCGCAAGGGGAATGTGTCAAGGTAAATTTAGTAGGTTTGTGAACAAACTCCAGTCTAAAACTTTAGATCAGCTGTATCCAACCTTGATTGATTTTAAACCCTTGATTCTTAAAATAGTAGTCATTATTCTTAAATATATTGGTTTAGAACATAGAATAATGAGTTGGAAGGGACCTTGGAGGTCTTCTAGTCTAACCCCCTGCTCGAGCAGGAGACTCTAGTCTATACCATTTCAGATAAATGGGGGTTGGACTAGAAGACCTCCAAGGTCCCTTCCAACTCTTATCATTCTGTGTTCTAAACCAAAATATTTAAGAATAATTACTATACTTTCAGAGAAATGGTTGTCCAGTCTCTTCTTATAAACATCCGGTGATGAAGCACCCACAACTTCTGGAGGCCAGCTGTTCCACTGGTGAATTGTCCTCACTGTTAGGAAGTGTCTCCTTCATTCCAGCTTGCTTCTCTCCTTGGTTAGTTTCCATCCATCGTTTCTCCTCTTGCCTTTTGGTGCTTTGGAAAATAGTTTTGACACAAACACACCCTCAACTTTTTAGGAGCCCCTCAAATATTGAAAGACAGCTATCATGTCTCTCCCTAGTCCTCCTTTTCATCAGACTAGACATACCCATTCTTCGTATGTTTTAATCTCCAGTTCTCTAAAGAATGCTTATACTTTACATTCAAAAAAAAGGTATATTGTCCATATTTTATCTTTCTTGTTTTTCGAATACTGAAAAGATTCCTTTTTTTCCCCCCTATGGCCAAGATGAACCCAGAGTTTTATACAAGAATCAAACAAAAATATCTAATTCTTGTGCCTTTCTATTTCTAAGTTAAATCTTCGTTGAAAATGAGGCTGGGGCAGTGATGAGTAACAAAAGATCTCTACCCATCTTACTACAGTAGTGGCCAAAATTGTGGAAACCAAAATTGGGGGAAAGTGTATTTTTGAGGTTTGATGGCTAGTAACACCACTTTTTTGGGGGGGTGAATAGTACCATAAAATTATATATCAATGGAAAGATAATTTAATCAAGAATGCAATGCTTTTTCAACCTTTGTTTGAGAGATAAGAGTGGCTTTTTTTTCATGGAATTCTAGATTTTAGGCCATATTCCTGCAGTCTGCGCCGAACAGTCCTTGCGCTCAATTTCACATTGCATTGTGCCATTTCATCTTGTATACACCTGGATGATTTTCTTCTATCATGCAGGCAGTGTCTCTTAATTCTTCTATCATCACTTGCTGTTGTGCCCCTTTTCCTGCCTTTTACCGCTGTGGTTTTGTAGTGACTGAATCTACTGCACTACTTACACCTCTTCAAAAACTTAAGAAATGCCACGTTTGGTTAAATTTCCACCAGTTTTTCTTCTAATTTCTTTATAACCGTAGCCTTGTTCACTTAATAATACTATTTTACATCACTTTCTGGGCGACCAGTCAACTCTTTGCACCATTACTTTAATTTTATTACGTTTTACAAGCTCACTAAATGAAAGAACACCACAAAAACCTCAACCCACTTGATAGCAATCGCATAACGCACTGACAAATGTCCTCCTCTCAGCTTCAATACATGACATCAATAACTGGGATCCTACTGGGATCTGTTTGGCTCATTGCCAAAACAAGATGACACCTGATTGGCTCTCTAAACACTCAGGCTCATTGGCTACAATCAGATGAAGGAAAGCTACCCGATATCAACCTAAGCAAATTGTGCTTCCTTTTTCTGGTTATTTGGCTATAACTTTTCATAGAATACAGATAATTGAACAAACTTTGTTGCATTACATTCTTGATTAAATTACCTTTCCATTGATATATAATTTTATGATACTACTTTAAAAAAAAAGTGGTGTTATTAGCCATCAAACCTCAAAAGTACACTTTTCCCAAGAGCCTTGGTGGCACAGCAGACTAAAGTGCTGTTAAGTAACACCAGCTGCCTGCAATTACCGCAAGTTCAAATCTCACCAGGCTCAAGGTTGACTCAGCCTTCCATCCTTCCGAGGTAGGTAAAATGAGGACCCGGATTGTGGGGGCAATAAGCTGACTTTGTATAAAAAAGAACACTGCTTAGGGGGCAGCCGAAAGCCCTACTAAGCAGGTATATACAAAAGTATGAAGGCTATTGCTTAACGCATTGTAAGACGCCCTGAGTCTCCGGAGAAGGGCGGCATATAAATTGAACCAATAAATAAATAAATAAAAAGGTTTCCACAATTTTGGCCACTACTGTATATAGTACTTTTATCTTCAGGAAGGCGGAGGGGGTGGGGAAAGCTATCAAAGACCAAATTGCCCAGAGAATAATAAAAAACGCAAAACCATTTTGTATTACTAAGCCAACGTAATTTTAAGTTTTTCCCTCTGTATTTTTTTAACTCTCAAGATACAGTTTTAAAATTCGGAAATCAAGAAGCTTCACAAAAATAATAATAATAATTATCAAGCACAGATGTATATTGATTTTGTGAATCTTTCTTTTCTCTTTTGCAAAATGTCACTAAAACAAAGGAGTTCGCCGTTATTAAAAAAATGCCTGCAAGTGATTACTGATGCAGCAGAGATCCATGGCTATTTTAAAAGTCCCTTTATATTGTGATCGAGGATAAAATGAATCAAGTTTCAAATATTCTTAAACTTTAACTATATGTATATAAATCGGACCCAGGTCTATTGCTCGTTTTCACTTCAATTGTTAACTGCATTGTGCAAAGGTGACAATGGCTTATTTTAAATCATCGGGATGCGCCAATGACAAAGCAACAACATGGCATAATATCAGACATTTATATTTGAAAGAAATGGATGATGAAGATCGCTTTAAGATCGCTCCATCCATTAGCTTGATACCGCTGCTGTTTTTCTTCTGTGAAACCTAAGAAGGAACAATCAATAATACAAATATAGTATTGATCATATAATATACAGCTGTTGGTTAATTAAATCCAAACCTCTATTTGTTTAAATATTTTAGCTTTTCTTCTTTTTCTTTTTTTCTTTTTTTTGGAACTAAAGTTCACTTAATTAAGGCCCGGGGATATTGCAAAGACTCGGTTTTCCATCAAGCATTCGGTCAGTTTCACAGGGGGGAAAAAAATGTGCTTTTCACACGACCACGGACGTCCCTTCGCTTTAAAAGTTGATCGCTTTGCCAAAGGAAGCTGCTAGGTTGGCTTCTCTGAAAGCTTCAGATACCGTCTGTGGGAGGGATACAGAAAAAAAAATGGAGATATGAATGGGGGGGAAGGTAAGAAAGGAAAACGATGCAACGATGCAGAACCTTCATCAATTATTATGAAGAACTTTCATAGAGAGCCGCTTGTGGTCTAAGAGCCGTGTTGGCTCAGTGGTTAGAATGCAGTATTGCAGGTTAACTCTGCCGACTGCCAACAGTTCGATCCGGACCAGTTTAGGGGTTGAACTCAACCTTCCATCCTTCCGAGGTCGGTAAAATGAGGAGCCAGATTGTTGGGAGCCATAGGCTGACTCTGTAAACCGCTTAGAGAGGGCTGTGAAGCGGTATATAAGTCTAAGTGCTAGTGGTGAGTTCTAGTCCCGCCTTAGGCATGAAAGCCAACTGGATGACTTTGGGCCAATCACCAGGAGACGGTGAGTTTTAGTCCCGCCTTAGGCATGAAAGCCAACTGGGTGACTTTGGGCCAGTCTCTCCCTCTCCCTCTCCTCCAGACCAACCCACTCCACCCCAAGGGGCTGTTGTTGTGGGGCAAACATGAGGAGGGAGACGTACTGGACTCGTTGATCGCTTTGAGTTATTCGTAGAAATAACGAAGGCAGGATCAAATAAATGAATCCCCATAATGCCAACATGGCTGACCAAGTCGTGGGAACTTACCGGATGGGCGTGGCAAACTCTGGCTACGTCCTCACATGATGCACCATATTCCATTGCCAGAGCGGCTTCGTTAACCATTTCACCGGCACCCTAGAGAAGGAATAATCACAGTGATGGATGAGAATGGCCCCCAGATTTTCCTGTACAGTCATGTCCCATTCTAGGGGGCAGTACTCTTCTCTGTTTCTTGGCCGAGGGAGCCAGCGTTGTCCGAAGACAATTCCCGTGGTCATGTGGCC
Organism: Pituophis catenifer annectens; assembly: GCF_029215685.1. Taxonomy (NCBI): domain Eukaryota; kingdom Metazoa; phylum Chordata; class Lepidosauria; order Squamata; family Colubridae; genus Pituophis; species Pituophis catenifer. The sequence continues at coordinate 4,641,426 of NW_027256887.1, forward strand.
AGCATATCTATATGCCAAAGGCGCATGGAACGCCGTTACTTTCCCACCAAAGTGGTACCTATTTATCTACTCTCATTTGCATGCTTTCGAACTGTTGGGTGTGCAGGAGCTGGAGCAAGGAACGGGAGCTCACCCCATCGTGTTGGTGCTAGGGTCTCAAACCTCAATTGTCAACTTTCCAGCTGACAAGCTCAGTGACTTTAAACGATGAGCCCTCGTCCTCCTTTCCCAGTGTAACTCTTAAAAAAAACCCCACAACGGTTGTGTGTATTCATGGCTTTTAAAAATAGCAGTGTCAGCGTCTCAGCGCTGACATAGAAAAGGGAGATAAAGCCTGAACTTTTGCCTGCTAAATCCCTCTGAAGCTCGGTCTCCTTGGAAATGAAGAGGGGGGGAACATTCCTGTGAACTGGCGAGAAAAGAAGTCAGGAGAGTGACTTGGAAGATAGCCAATGAGAAGCAGAGAATTGGGGAGCGGAAAGGGAGGGATTGGGGGGCAAAGGTCAGTCCTGACCGCACGAGCCATGATCCGGTTGCTGTACTCGAATAAAGAGAAAATTTCCTTAAAGATTGGCCGTTTGGAAATTCATTTATTTTGAGGTAGCATCGAAGTCTGACAAGCAGCCTGACAAAAATCACATGCACAACAACTACACAACTGCTTATATGCTGGAAAGAACTTTATAACAGTAGCCTTAAATGCAGGCAATTACCCTTCTACAAGACATCAGACGCTGCTGATATGTCAGTACCTGTTTCCTATTCTATAACTTTACTGCTAGAAGTAAAGTTACTCAACGCTGCGCAACATTACAATACGGGCGGATCCTTTGGCATACTCACGGCGCCTAGAATATGCGCTCCCAGCATCCGGTCTGTTGTTTTGTGACTTAAGATCTTCACCAGCCCATCTGTGTCAGCGTTAGTCTTGGCTCGGCTGTTAGCCGCAAAAGGGAATTTACCGATCTTGTATTCTGTTCCCTGAAAACAAGCCAACATTATAAATTCACGGAAGTTTTCCTTTGCTTTTAAGAGATACAGCCACTGACAAGTGGTGGGTTTCAAACATTTTTTTACTACCGGTTCTGTGGGCGTGGCTTGGTGGGCGTGGCATGGCATGGCTTGGTGGGCGTAGCAGAGGAAGGATACTGCAAAATCTCCATTCCCACCCCACTCTAAGGGAAGGATACTGTAAAATCTCCATTCCTTCCTGAACAACTGGGACTTGGGAGGCAGAGAATAGATGGGGGCGGGGCCAGTTTTTTACTACCGGTTCTCCGAACTACTCAAGCCTGCTTTACTTTCATTTTCGTTTTCAGCATAGCTTGATTAGCACAAGGGGAAAAAAAAATCTGCTCCAGCAATTTATCTCTTTTCAGCAAGCAGCAGAGAGCCCTGCACAAAACAGCTGAGAGTTGGGAAGCCGATCCAATTAACTTGTGCTAATTAGGTGTGCTGAAGCTGAAAGGAGCTGTTTTTTTCTTGCTGTTTGCTTTCAAGGAGGTAGCTGCTGGGAGGCAGAGGCCAAAGGGTGGGGGGCAGTGGGTGGGGGGGGGCTACATTCGGTGTATAAGACGCACCTAAATTTTCACCCCCTTTTAGGGGGGGAAAGGTGCGTCTTATACTCCGAAAAATACGGTACTTGTTCTGGTCCAGCTCCCCAACACAACATACCCTCTGAAGTTAAATCAAAGATTCCTTTATTAGGAGCGCCAGCAGCCCCGGCAAAAAGTTTCTCTCTCAACGCAGGCTAACAAGTTTGTCCGGCAGAGAGAGGAATAGTTGTCTGCCACATCTATTCATCTCCGCCCCCTGCCTTTTATCCCCAGAGCTAGGGTGGGGCTTCGCTAGCAGCGGAGGCTCTTCCATCCCAAGGACCGGCCCATAGATTTCCACTCCTCTCCTCTGCCTTCTGTGCATCCGCACGTCAGGCACTGGACCCAGCTGTTCCTCCTCTTCCTCATCAGCCACCTCCAGACCTGGGGGCTGTTGACTCTCCGTCTGAGGGCTGACGGATAACCCATGCTCCATCTCTGTCTCTGTCTCTCTGCCTGCTCCATTCCCTCTTCCTCCTAGGAGGTCTCAGGTTGCCTTGATGCTGGCCCTGACTCCCACCCTCCTCCTCCTCCTCTGATTCGGCTGCTGGGGGGGGCCGGCGGCCGACAAGCCACCATATTACATTATTAGTGGTGGCTAAGGCACTATATTGTATTTTAGGATTTAATGTTAAAAAAAGCCAACAACTGAAGCCCCTGATTTGATGCGCAGTTTTGGCAGCGCAATCTTCAGTGGCCGTCACTACTGCCTTAAAAATCCTTAGATATATACATGCGCACATAGATAATCCTTTAAATCAAGTAATGCCCAAAATTTGGCGCGGAACAGGGGAACTGGGCCGCACAAGCATGGTCACACACATGCAGCCCTTGTGTGAGTGGTGGGCCGGGGGTGCACAAGTGCAGGTCACTTGTGGATGTGGTGGACCGGCGCATATATGCACGACTTGCCCATCACGCGTGTGCAGAATTGCCCGCCGGCTTGTCACTCGAGCAAGTTGAGCTGTGGGCGCATGGACGAGCTCCAGCCAGCCACTCGCGCAGCCCAATTCCAAATAGGCCACAGCCTAGTAGCGGGCCACGGACCAGGGGTTGGGGACCCCTCTTTTAAATAGTTTGGAGCCGATTTAAATCAGAGCCACGATCGGACCGATTACCTTATGCCACCCATTTCTATAAAAGCATAGCTAATTTTACCTCTGTCCAAACTTTTTAATTGAGAAGACAAAGCTCCCCCTCTGCTGGTGTAATACGGGACAGTTCAGAATGCATGCCAGGTTTTCTCCTAAGCTCGAATTTCTCAGAATCATAGGGATAGAAGGGTCCTTGGAGGTCTTCTAGTCCAACCTCCTGCCATTCATTCATTCATTCATTCATTCATTCATTCGTTTATTGGTTCAATTTATATGCCACCCTTCTCCGGAGATTCAGGGCGGCTTACAATGCGTTAAGCAATAGGCTTCATACTTTTGTATATACCTGCTTAGTAGGGCTTTCGGCCCCCTCCTAAGCGGTGTTATTTTTTTATACAAAGTCAGCTTATTGCCCCCACAAACCGGGTCCTCATTTTACCTACCTCGAAAGGATGGAAGGCTGAGTCAACCTTGAGCCTGGTGAGATTTGAACTTGCAGTAATTGCAGGCAGCTGGCAGCTAAGTGCTATTTAACAGCACTTTAGTCCGCTGCTCCACCAAGGCTCCTGACAGATATATATAAATAATATATAAATTTAAATATTAAATTAAATTAAATTATATCACCCCAGGCAAATGGTCGTTCAACCTTTTCTTGAAAACCTCCTAACATCTCCATTTGTTCTTCTCTTTCTAAACGAACGCCCTGCCCAACCTCCGCCGCCAGCAGAATGAAACATGACGAGGCCCACCTCTTCCTTCAGCTGCTCTTCCGATTTGCCAACCCAGGAGACTTCCGGGTGTGTGTAGATGACCGACGGCACACAGTTGTAGTCGATGTGGACCGCGCCACCGGCCATTCCCTCGACGCATAAAATCCCTTCGTCTTCGGCTTTGTGAGCAAGCATGGGGCCAGCGACGACGTCCCCGATTGCATAAATGCTGTCAAGTTTTTTTAAAAAAAAAAAATTAGAGAAAGATAGTTTGGTCTATAGGGCAGTGATGGCTAACCTTCTTGCCATTGCGTGCCAAAAGCGGGTGGAGCACGAGGGGGGGGGGGGTTGCCCGTGCATGTGCCCACCCATAATTCTATGTGCCCTGCCCCCGTGTGCATGCACGTGATGGCACGGTGGGCCTGGTAGGCCCGTTTTTTGCTCTCCCCAGGCTCCAGAGCCTTTCTAGGAGTCTGGGGAGGGCGAAAACAGCCTTCCCCACTCTCCGGAGGCCGGAAACAGTCCATTTGCCGACTTCCGGTGGGCCCAGAAGGCCCGAAAATCAGCTGAGCTCGCGTGCCCACCGATATGGCTCCACGTGTCACCTGTGGCATGCGTGCCATAGGTTCACCATCACAGGTCCAGGGATTAAGGCACCATGCTAGAAAGCAGGTGGTGGTCAGTGGCGGGCTATAACCGATTCGGCTAGAACCAAAAATGTGAGCGCGCGGCATAGAAAAACCAGCGATTATATAGGAGGTGATAGTGCTAGGGTGGGTGGGCAGAGCCAATCGCTGGTGGGAACTACCGGTTCATCCGAACTAGTCCAAACCAGCAGCAGCCCACCACTGGAGATGGTGAGTTCTAGTCCCACCGTAGCGACGTGGGACAAAAGGGATGAAAGAGACTGGGTGACTTTGGGCCAATCACAAGGAGACTTTGACATCTAGTCCCGCCTTAGCGACGAAAGCTGGCTGGGTGACTTTGGGCCAATCGTAAGGAGACTTTGAGTTCTAGTCCCGCCTTAGTCACGAAAGCTGGCTGTGTGACTTTGGGCCAATCACAAGGAAATTTTGACATCTAATCCCGTCTTATTCATGACAGCTGGTTGAGTGACTTTGGGCCAATCACAAGGCGAATTTGAGATCTAGTCCCGCCTTAGTCATGAAAGCTGGCTGGATGACTTTGGGCCAATCATAAGGAGACTTTGAGTTCTAGTCCCGCCTTACGAAAGTCGGCTGGGAGATTTTGGGCCAATCACAAGGAGACGGTGAATTCTAGTCCTGCCTTATTAGGCATGAAAGCCAGCTGGGTGACTTTGGGCCAGTCTCTCACCCACCTCACAAGGTTGTTGTTGTTGTGGGGAAAATAGGAGAAGGAAGGTGTTTTGGATATATTCGCTGCTTTGAGTTATTTGTAAAAACAGTAAAGGCAGAATCCAAATAAATAAATAAAAATATTACTATGTATGTAAAGAGCAGGGTTACCTTTTGGCCTCAAATGGTTTTTGTAGAATGAATTAACAAAAGAGGGGAAAAAAATAGCCAGCGCTTTTAGACAAAGGTGACTTAAATTTGAACTCTTTTGTCTTCTCATTTAGAATTTAGACCCCAATCATTTTTTTTTAATCCAAAGGATGGGAAATAAAAACAACTGCTCCTGATTTGAACAACGCTTATCCGACTGAATTAGAACAAAGTTTGGTAAAATAGCGAGTTAAATCACGCTTAATACGGCAATCGTTCTTCATTTTGTTCAGGAGCTTCCGAGATAAACCACAATCCTAACCACTTGCAACTTACTTTGGAACTTTGGTTTGGAACCTGTTGTTGATGGGGATTCTTCCACGGTTATCTAGTTCGATTCCCACATGTTCCAGGCCAAGATTGTTGGTGAAAGGACGCCGACCGATACAGACCAGAAGGACATCACAAGTGATCACTTCTGTTTTGCCACCGGCTGCGGCTTCAATTCTAAGGAAAAAATGGTAAAATTCAGTACAGGTATGAACACAATCGAGCCCAAAATTTCTTTTTGCCAAGTGAGATGGTTGTTAAGTCAGTTTTGCCCCACCTTTCTGGGCACAGTTGTAAAAGTTTTTAAGAAGAGATTTGTCTGAAATTGTATAGGGTTTCCTGCCTAAGCAGGGGGTTGGACTAGAAGACCTCCAAGGTCCCTTCCAACTCTGCCATTCCATTCCATGTTGTTCTGTTCTGTTCCATTCTCTATTCTAAATTGTTCTGTTCTGTTCTGTTCTCTGTTTTATTCTATTCTAGATTCCTGATTCCTGATTCCTGATTCCTGATTCCTGATTCCTGATTCTATTCTATTCTATTCTATTCTATTCTATTCTATTCTATTCTATTCTATTCTATTCTATTCTATTCTATTTCTATTCTATTCTATTCCTGATTCTGTTCGGTTCCATTCCATGTTGTTTTGTTTTGTTCTGTTCTGTTCCGTTCTCTATTCTGTTCTGTTCTATTCCTATTCCTGATTCCGTTCTGTTCTTTTCTGTTCTATTCCTGATTCTGTTTCATTTCGTTCTGTTCCATTCCATGTTGTTCTGCTCTGTTCTGTTCTCTGTTCTATTCTATGCCTATTCCTGATTCCATTCTATTCTTTTCTATTCCTTTTTCTTTTCTGTTCTGTTCTATTCCTATTCCATTCCATGTTCTGTTCTGTTCTCTGTTCTGTTCTATTCCTATTCCTGATTCCGTTCTGTTCTGTTCTATTCCTGATTCTGTTTCATTCCGTTCCATTCCATTCCATGTTGTTCTGTTCTCTGTTCTATTCTATGCCTATTCCTGATTCCATTCTATTCTATTCTTTTCTGCTCTACTCTATTCCTAATTCCTGATTCTGTTCCGTTCCGTTCCATTCCATGTTGTTCTGTTCTGTTCTCTGTTCTATTCTATGCCTATTCCTAATTCCGTTTCTATTCTTTTCTGCTCTATTCTATTCCTAATTCCTGATTCTGTTCCGTTCTGTTCCATTCCATGTTGTTCTGTTCTCTCTTCTCTTCTATTCCTATCTCTATTCCTATTGGAATAGAGACACCAAGTCATGCCACGCCCACTAAGCCACACCTACAGAACCAGTAGTAAAAAATTTTGGAACCCACCACTGACCTGTATATCATATCGAACAAATTTATAATTTCCCAACTCTCTGAAAACATGCCATGTTTTCCAGTCTTAATACTAGAGGGATGAAGATGTTACGGGAGAAAACGCCTTAAAAGCTATCCAGGAGCCTGGATAGCTCTGCAGACTTAAAGCACTGTAATTTAACACCAGCTGTCTGCAATTAAAGTAAGTTCGAATCTCACCAGGCTCAAGGTTGACTCAGCCTTCCATCCTTTCTAAGGTAGGTAAAATGAGGACCCAGATTGTGGGGGCAATAAGCTGACTTTGTATAAATATACAAAAGTATGAAGGCTATTGCTTAACGCACTGTAAGCTGCCCTGAGTCTCCGGAGAAGGGCGGCATATAAATCAAATTAAAAAAAAAAAATCAGTTATTTGCCTATTGAATACTTACGCAACATCAATCTTTCCATCTGGTTTCTTGGTGGCGCCGGTTACTTTCGTGTTGAGTTTAAATTTAAGTCCTTGTTTCTGGAGAATGCGTTGGAAGTTCTTGGATATCTCCATATCGATGCCCAATCCACCGACGTGGCCCAAGAATTCCACCGCTGTCACATCGGCACCCAGACGCTGCCAAACTGAACCCTGGGATCAAAGAGGTTTTCAAAACAGCTTTACAAAAACAAGTGAACAAACTTCACGCCGAGCAAGCTCATATCCGTCATGAAATAAAGCATTCTTCCAACTTGAAATCCACACTCTTTTTACGTCGTGGGACAACGATCCACATGATGGAAGGGGACTAATTCATTAATTTTCTTTTCTTTTTTTTTTCCACCACCACCTAATGATAAAAATAATTTCCAAACTTTTATGCCAGACAAGTCAGCTGCCGACCAAGAGGACTTCTTGTAGAGCGTGCAAAGCGAAACATGCATGCAAAGTGCATTTACAAAGCATAAAGCATAGCACCAGCTTGGGTCTAGTGATTAAGGTTCTCGACTGGAAACTGGGTGACGGTGAGTTCCAGTCCTGCCTTAGGCATGGAAGACGGCTGGGTGACTTTGGGCCAATCACCAGGAGATGGTGAGTTCTAGTCTTCCCTTAGGCATGGAAGACAGCTGGGTGACTTTGGGTAAATCACCAGGAGACGGTGAGTTCTAGTCCCACCTTAGGCATAGTTGGCTGACTTTGGGCCAATCACCAGGAGATGGTGAGTTCTAGTCCCACCTTAGGCATAAAAGCTTTTTGGCTGACTTTGGGCCAATCACCAGGAGATGGTGAGTTCTAGTCCCGCCTTAGGTATGGAAGACAGCTGGGTGACTTTGGGTAAATCACCAGGAGATGGTGAATTCTAGTCCTTTCTTACGTATGAAAGAGGACTGGTTGACTTTGGGCCAATCACCAGGAGGCGGTGAATTCTAGCCCTGTCTTACGCATGAAAGTCAGCTGGTTCAGTTTCAGCCAATCACCAGGAGATGGTGAGTTCTAGTCCCGCCTTAGGCATGAAAGAGGACTGGTTGATTCTGGGCCAATCACCAGGAGACAGTGAGTTCTAGTCCCACGTTACGAATGAAAGCCAGCTGGGTTACTTTGGGCCAATCACCAGGAGATGGTGAGTTCTAGTCCCGCCTTAGGCATGAAAGACAGCTGGGTGACTTTGGGCCTGTCACTCTCTCTCAGCCCAACCATCTCACAGGGTGGTTGTTGTGTGGAAAATACGAGGAGGAAGATGCGTTGGATATGTTTGCCTTTTTTGCGTGGTTTATAAAAATAATAAAAGTGAGATATAAATAAATAAGCTCCACGGGCCTCTAGAAGCAGTTCAAACATTATGCACTCTTTACCATCAACTTCACACCAAACACAACCTAGATTACTATACTATTACTGCAGTGACTCAAGGCTAATTCCCTGCTTGATTCCTCCCCCCTCCCTTCCTGGCTGGGCATTTCCCAACATGGAGGAAGGAGATCTTCTTGAGTTGTTCACGACTTAAATTTGGGGCAAATTCAATTTTGGTAAGGCAAGTGATATATCTTGCTATTGGGTCATAGAGATCTTTGTAGATAATAAACTTGGAATTTATTCCCAAAGTCCGCTGGTAAACCGTACTGCAATTTTAAAATCAGCGTTATCCTGTAACAGTGGACAGGTCCCATCCAACTATCTAACCATTGCATTTCATTAGAGACACTGAAAAACACATTTTTTTTCCCCCAAGCCCGTTTCTCACCAGTTCTACACCAATCACTCCTGCACCAATGACCACCATTTTTTCAGGGACTTGTTTCAAAGACAGCGCGCCAGTGGACGATACGACGGTGTCTTCATCAATCTATAAATAAATTGAGAGAGAGAGAGAGAGAGAGAGAGAGAGAGAGAGAGAGAGAGAGAGAGAGAGAGGGAGAGAGAGAGAGAGAGAGAGAAATCTTCTTTACATGGACACAGCTTTCTCCAAGAAATTTAAATCTAAATTTACAGGGGCATCCAACCTCGGCAACTTTAAGACAGGTGGACTTCAACTCCCAGAATTCCCCAGCCATGTAGACTCTAAGTCTACATGGAGAGAAGTAAACAGTGGAGTGCCACAAATGTCCGTCTTAGGCCCAGTACTCTTCAATATGTTCATAAACGGCTTAGATGAGGGAATAGAAGGGGAACTCACCAAATTTGCAGATGATACTAAGATGGCAAGAATAGCTAACGCCCTAGAAGATAGGCTCAAGATCCAGATGGATCTTGACAGATGTGAACACTGGGCCCTATTTATTTATTTATTTATTTATTTATTTATTTATTTATTTATTTATTTATTTATTTATTTATTTATTTATTTATTTATTTATTTATTATTTATTTATTTATTTATTTATTTATTTATTTATTTATTTATTTATTTATTTATTATTTATTATATTTCTATACCGCCTTTCTCCCGTAGGACTCAAGGCGGTGTACAGTCAAGAAAAATATAGACACACAAACATCATAAAATTGCTAATTAAAATTATTACTTAGTTTGGTCAATTAAATAAAACCCAGAATAAGATAACATTTAAAAAAAATCATTCACATGTTCGTATGTTTAGCCCCGCCTGTTGGAACATCAGGGTCTTGAGGGCACGGCGGAAAGCACGGAGATCAGGGATATTCCGTATCTCCGGGGGCAGCAGTTCATTCCAAAGGGTTGGAGCCCCCACAGAGAAGGCCCTCCCCCTGGGAGTCGCCAGTCGACGTAATATTTAACAAAATGAAATTCAATGTAGAGAAAAGTAAAGACTTACACTTAGGTAAGAAAAACCAAAAGCACACATATAAACTGGGGGAAACCAGGCTTAAGAGCAGTGACTGTGAGAGGGATCTTGGAGTCTTAGTGGACAATCAGCTAAATATGAGCCAGCCAATGCAATCCTAAATTGCATTTTTTTTTTAAATTTGATTTATATGCCGCCCTTCTCCGGAGACTCAGGGCGGCTTACAATGCGTTAAGCAATAGCCTTCATCCTTTTGTATATTTATACAAAGTCAGCTTATTGCCCCCACAAACTGGGTCCTCATTTTACCTACCTTAGAAAGGATGGAAGGCTGAGTCAACCTTGAGCCTGGTGAGATTCGAACTTACAGTAATTGCAGACAGCTGGTGTTAATCACAATGCTATTAAGTCTGCTGAGCCACCAGGCCCTTCCCTCGCATTAACGGAGGGATACAATCAAGCTCGAGTGAGGTACTAATACCACTCTATAAAGCCTTAGTAAGACCACACCTAGAGTACTGCATCCGGTTTTGATCACACTATAAAAAAGATGTTGAGACTCTGGAAAGAGTGCAGAGAAGAGCAACAAAGATGATTAGGGGACTGGAGGCTAAAACATATGAAGAACGGTTGCAGGAACTGGGCATGGCTAGTCTAGTGAAGAGAAGGACCAGGGGAGACATGAGAGCAGTTTTCCAATCTCTGTCACAGAGAGGAGGAGGTAAAGCTATTTTCCAAAACCACCCGAAGGCCAGACAAGGAATAATGGATGGAAACTGACCAAGGAGAGATTCAACCTGGAAATAAGGAGAATTTTTCTGACAGTGAGAACAATCAACCGATGGAACAGAAGTTGCCTTCGGAAGTTGTGGGAGCTTCATCACTGGAAGCTTTCAAGAGGAGACTGGACTGCCATCTGTCAGAAATGGTATAGGGCCGTGATGGCGAACCTATGGCACGTGTGACACAGGTGGCACGCGGAGCCATATTAGTGGACACGTCAGCTCAGCTCTGGGGTGCATGCGCGCGCCGGCCAGTTGATTTTCGGGCCTTCTGGGCCCACCAGAAGTCGGGAAACAGGCTGTTTCCTGCCTCTGGAGGGCCTGGGGGCGGGGTGGGGAAGGCCCGTTTTTCTTTCTTACCTGGCTCCAGATCATCTCTGTGTATCTGGGAAGGGCGAAAACAGCCTTTCCCACTCCCTTGGAGGCCCTACGGAGGCTGAAAGGGCCCATTTCCCAACTCCCGGTGGGACAGGAAGTGACGTTTTTTCCTGTCCCCAGCCTCCAGAGACTCCTAGAGAGGCTCCTAGAGACTCCTAGAGAGGCTCCTAGAGACTCCTAGAGAGGCTCCTAGAGACTCCTAGAGAGGTTCTGGAGGCTGGGGACAGCAAAAAACGTCACTTCCTGTCCCACCGGGAGTTGGGAAATGGGCCCTTTCAGCCTCCGTAGGGCCTCCAAGGGAGTGGGAAAGGCTGTTTTTGCCCTTCCCAGATACACAGAGAGGATCTGGAACCAGGTAAGAAAGAAAAACGGGCCTACCAGGCCATCATGTGCCAGGAGCAGGGGGGGAGGGGGGAGGGGGTTGCGCACGCATGCGCGTGGGCACTTGCGCGCGCAACCCTCCCCCCCTCTCCTGGCACGCAATGGCAAAAAGGTTAGCCATCCCTGGTATAGGGTCTCCTGCTTGAGTGGGGGTTGGACTAGATGACCTATAAGGCCCCTTCCAACTCTGTTATTCTGTGTTACTCTGTGTTAGGGCTTAAAGTTACCAAATTTGGACAATTCCTCCACATAGTAATACCACATTTCTCTGAAAATAAGATCGGGTTTATTAATTTTTGCTCCAAAAGACAAATTAGGGCTTATTTTCTGGTTATTGTTATTTTATTTATTTTATTTTTGGATTTATATACCGCCCTACTCCCGAAGGACTCAGGGCTAGATCTTTTTGGGAAAATACGGTACTAAATACATCCATCTGGCTGACGATCTTAACTGAGGCTTATTTTTGGAGGTAGGGCTTATATTACGAGCATCCTGAAAAATCATGCAAGGGCTTATTTTCCGATTAGGGCTTATTTTCAGGGAAACAGGGTAATTTAAGAAAATATTTTCTCACCAATAATATTCCGAGTGAATATGACGTTAGCTAAATTTCGAAGTCAAGCCGTACCGTAATTCCTTGGAAAGGTGTTACTTCGGAACCTGTCGCTATAAGGATGTTCTTGGTATTGATAACCTGAGTACTGCCATCAGCTTTCGTTGCGGTGACCTGATTTTTGCCAGTTATTTTTCCAAAGCCAGGCACATGCGTTACCTTAAAGGAGGAAAGGAAAATCCTTTTTTTTAAAGAAGCAAAGAAACAATTAGCTATTGTCAACACCTTACTGTTTAAATAATAATGACCAATAGCAAAAGGCACCTTTGCTTGGAATAGTTTAGGTCCGTGACAGCGAACCTACGGCACGCGTGCCACAGGCGGCATGCGTAGCCATATCAGTGGGCATGTGAGCTGAGCTCCGGCACGCCAGCTGATTTTCGGGTCTTCTGGGCCTACCAAAAGTAGGGAAACAGGCTGTTTCCTGCCTCCAAAGGGTCTGGGTGATGTGGGGAAGGCCCGTTTTTTTTTTTTTCCTCACCTGGTTCCAGGCCCTCTCTAGGTGTCTGGGGAGGGCAAAAACAGCCTCCCCTCACCCACCCGGAGGTTCTCCGGAGGCCGAAAATGGCCCATTTAACAACTTCCGGTGGGACCGGAAGGCCCGTTTTTTGCTGTCCCCAGCTTCCAGGGCCTCTCTAGGAGTCTGGGGAGGGCGAAGACGGCCTTCCCCACCCCCCACCCCCCCGGAGGCCTTAAACGCCCCATTTGACAACTTCCGGTCCCACCAGAAGTTGTCAAAATGGGACGTTTTTGGCCTCCGGAGGACCTCTTGGGGTGGGGGGGGGGTAGGGAAGGCAGTTTTCGCCCTCCCCAGACTCCTAGAGAGGCCCTGGAGCCAGGTGAGAAAGAAAAACAGGCCTACCTGGCCATCATGTGCCAGGAGCAGGGGAGGGGGGGTCGCGCGCACATGCACGAGGGCGGGGCGCAGAATTATGGGTGTGGCCACACATGCACATGACCCCCCCACAACCCGCCCTCCTGGTGCGCGATGGCAAAACGGTTAGCCATCACTGGTTTAGGTCCTGTGACAAAACTGTTAATATTATTAAACAACATCTGCTTACCCAGGGAAGGACTCAATAGGTGGATAAAAAGGCCAAATCCAGTCTCAACATCTGGCTGACTGGGCAACCAACCATAATAGTAATAGTAATAGTAATAACAACAATAATCTGACAGCAACCCGTATCAACCATTAGCACCAGTCAATGGTATTTGTGACACATTTTTAAATGATCAGTTGACTGAGTTTCATGTTTAATGAATAAAAGGGATGATGAAGATGATGATAATAATAATAAATAATAATACTTGGTCGATACCTAGGATGCTGGCAGCAACCCGTATCAACCATCAGTGCCACTTAATAATATTTGTGATACATTTTTCAATGTTCAGTTGACTGAGCTTCATGTTTAATGAATAAAGTTTATAATAATAATAATAAAATTTGAAATACGTTACGGCAAAATGGCATTTCGGAGTCTCAAGGCTTTAAGAAAAGAATAACTATCCAGCTGTTTTTAGAAGTCAGATTAACTAAACCCCAACATGGCTACCTGAGCTAGCCATGTCTTCCTTACTGATTCTTGAAAATCAGAAAACAAATAAGGCTACAGGTAGTCCTCAACTTATGACCACAACTGAGCCCCAAATTCCTGTTGCTTAAGCAAGTTTTGCCCCACGGTTGTTAAGTGAATCACTGCAGTGATTAAATTAGTTACACACCTATTAAGTGAATCTGGCTTTCTAAGATGTTCTGTTAATAAAGAATTTGGAAGTCCCTTTTTCCTTTATTATTTATCCTCCCCCAGCAGACTAAAGAGGTGTAAAAAAGCTAATAGCTAGGGATAATGCAAATAAAAGCCGGTGTGTTTTTGTCAAAAGGGTACCTTATTTTGTTTAAACAAGTGAGCGATTCCTCCTGTTAAAGCCTTCACTGCACCACTCTTCTGTTCCATCATCTTCTCTAAATTCAACCGGAGACCTGTAACTGTTTAAACACAAATTATGAAGTTGGTTAGTCTTGGGCATCCCGCATTCTGAAAAGGAGTTTACCGAACAATTAAACATTGCAATCCAAACTTGGGAGGGAGGGTCAAGGAGGAAAAGACGGAAGGAAGGAAGGAAGGAAGGAAGGAAGGAAGGAAGGAAGGAAGGAAGGAAAGAAAGACAGGAAGGAAAGAAGGAAGGAAGGAAGGAAGGAAGGAAGGAAGGAAGGAAAGAAAGAAAGAAAGAAAGAAAGAAAGAAAGAAAGAAAGAAAGAAAGAAAGAAAGAAAGAAAGAAAGAAAGACAAGGAAGGAAAGAAGGAAGGAAGGAAGGAAGGAAAGAAAGAAAGAAAGAAAGAAAGAAAGAAAGAAAGAAAGAAAGAAAGACAGGAAGGAAGGAAGGAAGGAAAGACAGGAAGGAAAGACAGGAAGGAAAGAAAGACAGGAAGGAAGGAAGGAAGGAAGGAAGGAAGGAAGGAAGGAAGGAAGGAAGGAAGGAGACACAAGGCAGAAAAGACAAGGAAAGAGGGAGGGAAGGAAGAGAAGGAAGGAAAGATAGGAAGAAAAGGAAGGAAGGAAGGAAGGAAGGAAGGAAGGAAGGAAGGAAGGAAGGAAAGACAGGAAGGAAGGAAGGAAGGAAGGAAGGAAGGAAGGAAGGAAGGAAGGAAGGAAGGAAGGAAGAGGGAGGGAGGCCAAGGAAGAAAAGGAAGGAAGGAAGGAAGACAGGGAAGGAGAGACAAGGCAGAAAAGACAAGGAAGGAGGGAGGGAAGGATAGACAAGGAAGAAAAGGCAGGCAGGCAGGAAGCGAAATCACCCCCAATCTTGCTCAGGCGGACTCCTTCTCACAAAGGCAAGTGCATTGTGTGCGTTTGTCGCCTTGGGTTATTGGTAAAAATAATAAAGGCGGGATACAAACAAACAAACAAATGGAATATACTTAGCAGAATTGGAGTCATAGGAGTTGTCTGGCGTACTCACTTTCAATCCCTCTGCTAGCAAAGTCTTTGCCATGAGCCAAATGGTACAGGTGTGAATTGTTTAACAAGGCCTGTAATATAAAAGCAGTTTTCGATTAAATACACAATCTACTCCGTAAATGCCACATTTAAAAAATGGTGCATTTAAAATAACTACCCTTACCCAGTCAGGGAAAGTACTTAAAACCCTGATTATATGTTCACAGCTTCAAGGCAGCACTTTTATATTTAATATTTGAGGTGTTTTGTCTTATCTTAAGTAGTCACTCAGTCCACTTAACACTAGTCTTCCACACACACACACACAATGTATTTGGGACTGTAACATCAAGACGGCTGGCTAATACAACCACAGTGCAGCTCATAAAACAAAGACAGTTGGGCCTTTTGCAGGAAAGCAACGTTGCTAACTCTGTTTCCAGTCGGCATCTCTTGTTTGTTTCTGAACGTTGTGGGGCTTTGCCAAGTAAGGTCTTTGGCAGGGTGTCAAAGAAGAATAAAGGTTGGTGATTATCCCGAAAGGACTTCTTCCAAAGGACTTGTTTTCCAACTAATTGGGACTCAGCTGGAATGAATGTAATTCTCAACTGTTACAATAAAATAGGTTTGTTTGGGACTAATTATGTCTTGTAATGACTCAGTAAGCCCAGGTCACAACATCAATTCCCTTTTGCGACCTTCTGACAAGCAAAGTCAAATCCAAGGAAGCCGGATTCACTTAACAACCAAATGTGGCAAGAAGAGTCGTAAAATGGGACAAACACACTCAAGAAAGTTTCTTGTTTTAGCAACTTTGAGCTCAATTCTGGTCGTAAATAGCTACCTCTGTTCACTTCACAGTTTCTAAAAATACCCTTTTCAAATTTTGATGTTTGCTTCCAATATGATGGGAAAGACAAATCCCAAACCTACCTTAGAAGGGATGCATCCAACGTTCAAACATGTCCCACCCAGGGTTTCATTTTTCTCCACGCAGGCAGTCTAGGATTTAAAAGCAAGAGTTATTTTTTAATAACTGTTTAGTTTTGCTGCAGAAAATGCAGTCCTGGGTTTTTAGAAGGTATTGGAATATATTTCAATACATTTTTGAATATCGAAAAACATTTCCCTTCTAGCACTGATGAGGTTACCAAGTTTGGTAATGAAACGTCTGCAGGGGGAAAAAAATCAGATTCAGAGCATATCAAGGACCCCTTCGGAAAACTTAAAAGTTTTAAGTTGTGCAGTTTTTGCCCAACTTAAGTAACCACAGGGAGTTAAAACTAGATTAATGACCAAGGGTGATTGTAAAAAGAATATAATCTGCCCTGTTCTTTCTGAACAAGACTGCTTTCAAACATAATAATTTGAACAGAATTTTCATACAGAAACCCGGCATCAGCTTCTGAGAACGATCCTGTTACAATTTGTCCAGAAACCAACTCTGTGGTAAGACGGGTGGCTAATAAATTTGATTAATAAGTAAATTTTCCTTTCAAGATGCAACACAACAAAAACTGTACCTTAGTGGCAGAATTAGTTCCTCAGGCATTACTGAGGAACTAATTTTCAAAGAGAAAGAGTTGAGTCTAGCTAAGTTTGATTGTGGTTTGATTTATCTAGGACGGTGACGGCTAACCTTTTTGCCGTCGTGTGTCAAAAGTGGGGGGAGTGCGGGGGGTCGTGCACATGCGTGCCCGCATCCATAATTTAATGCGCCACGCACGCACGCCCCCCCCCCCACACTCCCCCTGCTTTTGGCATGCAATGGTACGGTGGGCCCGGTAGGCCCATTTTTCACCCTCCCCGGGCTCCAGAGGCTTTCTTGGAGTCTGGGGAGGGCGAAAACAGCCTTCCCCACCCCCCCCACCCCTACCAGAGGCCGGAAATGGCCCATTTCCTGACTTCCAGTGGGCCCGGAAGGCTAGAAAATCAGCTGGTGCGCTGGAGCTAAGGTAGGACAACGCTCGCACGCCCACAGATATGGCTCTATGTGCCACAGGTTCGCCATCACGAATCTAGGCCATTTTCTTGGGGAGAGAATGGGTTTGTCCTGCATTTTCTTCTGGCATGCTTTTTCCAATTTCCCATTCTAGTCCACAGCCTTCAAATTCCCTGGTGGTCTCCTGTCCTAATGCTCAAAGGCAATGGCAACCCTGGGAAACCATAATCATATTTAATTCTGACACCCCCAACGAAAGAAGACTCCGAGGCTTGAAGTTCCTCAAAGTTCCACTTTATTACAGATGTCATATTGGCACATCTGGGAAAACCCGAATCTGAAAGCTTCCAGGTTTTCCCCACCCAAAGGAAAGTTCAAGTCCCTGCTACATGTCCATCACGTGGTCCAATCAAAACACTGTCCCAACTGGAGATGCCTCACAGTCACACCCCTCCAGGTGCAGGGCAAGGTGTCCTTGACTCTCTGAGAAAGGAATGTTATTATGACTACATATCATCCTTGCTCCATACAATCCCCCCTCCCAGTTTCCCACAGCAGTAAAATGTGGCGGGCCTGAAGGCCCAATACCAAAGATGGCTTCCAGGCCTGACAACTGAGGGTGAATGAACATTGTTTAACTCTCAGTTTCTATTTCAAATTTCTTATAATCTGGGTGTCACTGAAGGTCCGTCATATTTAACCACCTCCTACAGCAGTTCGAATCCCTAGTGCTGCGTAATGGGTGAGCTCCCGTGACTTGTCCCGGCTTCTGCTAACCTAGCAGTTCGAAAGCAGGTAAAAAATGAAAGTAGAAAAACAGGGACCACTTTTGGTGGGAAGGGAACAGCGTTTCGTGCGCCTTTGGCATTGAGTCATGCCGGCCACATGACCACGGAGACATCTTCAGACAGCGCTGGCTCTTCAGCTTTGAAACAGAGATGAGCACCGCCCCCTAGAGTCGGGAACGACTAGCACATATGTGCAAGGGGAACCTTTACCTTTATCTGCACACAAGATGAGTAACCTTCCACTCTTTCGCTTGTTGGTAAGAACTTTGGCAAACTTTTCCAAACTATTGAGACATTACCTGGGGATCTTACCATGCTTGCTCACCTTAAAGCCAAGTTGGGCAGCTTTGATGGCAGCAACATACCCTCCGGGACCAGATCCGATGACGGTCACATCAGCATCAACTGACAAAAAGACCCAAACTTAATTTGAGAAGAACAATCACAGAGAATTTTTTTTTAAGTTAAATATTTAAAGATTGCCAAGAAAGATTGGCTCAGTGGCTAAGACACTGAGTTTGTTAATCAGAAAGGTCGGCAGTTCGGCGGTTCGAATCCCTAGTCCAGGCCTCCTGCGTGAGCAGGGGGCTGGACTAGATGACCTCCAAGCTCCCTTCCAACTCTGTTACTGTTACTATAGAAAGATATCTCCATTGCTACAGAATATATTGTTCGTTATTTTCACACAGTATACGGTAAACAAGTAAATAGCCACAGCTATATTCCACTGTACAGGTATTCCTCAACTTACGACAATTGAACCTAAAATTTATGTCGCTAAGCGAGACAGTTAAGTGAGTATTGCCCCGTTTTACGAATTTTGCCACAGTTGTTAAGTGAACTGTGGCGGTTGTTAATAACACGGTTGTTAAGTGAATCTGACTTCCCCGTTCGCTTTGCTTTGTCAGAATGTCGCAAAATGTGATCCCATGAGCCTGTCATAAATACGAGTCAGCTGCCGAGTGCCCAAATTTTGATCACGTCACCCTGGGGAATGCTGCAACGGTCCTAACTGTGAAAACAGCTATAAGTCTCATTTTTCGGTGCCGTTGTAACTTTGAATGGTCACTAAATGAATAATGGTTGTAAGTCGAGGACTACCTGTATGATAAACAATCCTCGGATCGGACTTCTTTGTTAACATATTGAGACGGCCAATTCCAAGGGCCTAGTGCAGGGGTATCAAACTCGAGGGCCGGATCAGGGTTGTGTTTGACCTCGGGGGCAGGGGTAGGATGCTGGGGGTTCGGGAGAACCTCTAGCTATGATTCTGTGCAGTTCGGAGAACCCCCAAATCCCACTCCTGGCTGGCCCCACCCGCTCTGCCCCTCCACTCCCAGGAGTCCCCACACAGCCTGTTTTGGATGCAGGTAAGTACAGGGTGCTCATGGAAGCTTGGGGAGGGCGAAAAATAGGCCTACTGGAAGTTCAGGAAGGCCAGAAACAACCTCCAGAGGGCACGGGGAGGGCAAAAACGCGCCGCCACCCCCGCCGTGGTGCAGGAGGCCAACTAGGCCACGCCCACCATGGCCACACCCACCCAGCAACCGGGCAGAGAACCCCTTGCTAAAATTTTTGGAGCTCACCCCTGCTTGGGGGGGGGGGCAGGTTGGCACAACCAGGGGGGGCATGGCCAGCTCACACGTCACTCGTCGATGCTCTGTTTTCGGCTTTCCCGAGCTCTGTTTTTGCTGGCAGAGGGCTGCAGGAGGCCAGGCCGTCGCAGCCAAAAATGGAGCCCCGGGTGGGCCACACATGACCCTCCCTAGCTCCATTTTTGCTGGCAGAGGTACTGTGGGCCGGTTCTTCGCAGTCCCGCGGGCCAGATCTAAGCACCCCGCAGACCACAGGCCTTGAGTTTGACACCCGTGGTCTAGTGGCTTTACTAAAGTGTTTTGCTACGTAATCATCAGAATATGTACCGTGTTTCCCCGAAAATAAGCCCTCCCCAGATAAACCCTGTCCCAAAAATAATCCCTGCCCCGAAAATAATCCCTTCCCAAAAATATTTAAACACATGAGCAGCCGGTTCCTGCCATTTCCGCTGCTTAGGGTTAGGGAGACAGAGCTGGAAATCCGATACAACGGCAAGAGAATTCCCGTCTTGCTCCAGACCCCCCAAAATAATAAGACCTCCTTGAAAATAAGGCCAAGCGCTTATTTCGGGGTTCAAAAAAAAATATAAGACAGGTCTTATTTTCAGGGAAACACGGTAATATAAATGCACAAATGCCAGATGCAGTGTCGGGTACAACTCAAAAGAGCTGGATGAGCATTTAATAAATAAATAAAACAGTAATGCAGTTAAACCCCATCCTGGAAGGAGCGGTGGATTTTTACGAAGAAAGAAACCCTATTTTTCCATGCATTTCAAAGCTAGGTAATATTTACCTTGATCGGCGTAAGTTCTCACAGGCGCTGCTGAAATGCTTTGTAAGCCATGCTGGATCCGGCTAAAATGGCCCCTCTAATTTGAGGAAAAGAAAAAAAAAGAGGAAAGAATAAGTTTCTAGAATCAGGCCTAACAGAATGATCCGTCACTCATTTTACTCTAATTATTCTAATTACAATCTAATTACTTATCTTTCAATTTAGTTTAGAACAACAAAACATAAGGACAAGTTTTTTCCGAATGTCATCACTCTCAATGATGAAATTCAAATTTTTTTACTACCGGTTCTGTGGGTGTGGCTTGGTGGGCGTGGTGTAGCTTGGTGGGCGTGGCAGGGGAAGGATACTGCAATATCCCCATTCCCTCCCCACTCCTGGGGGAAGGATATTGCAAAATCTCTATTGCCACCCCACTCTGGGGCCAGCCAGAGGTGGTATTTGCCGGTTCTCCGAACTACTCAAAATTTCCGCTTACCGGTTCTCCAGAACCTGTCAGAACCTGCTGGATTTCACTCGATCACTCTGCTAAACAACTAATTCCCACAACACTGTCAAATTAACTACTAAGACTATATTACTATTTTTCTTCTCATCCTTATGGCTATATCCGTGTTGCTTGTATCTTTATAACTGATATTGTTTTTATTGTTTCCTAGTATGATTTGATTGCTTATTAGTATCCTATGACTATCATTAAATGTTGTATCTTATGATTCTTGACGAATATATTTTATTTTTTTTCTTTATGTACACTGAGAGCATATGCACCAAAGACAAATTCCATGTGTGTCCAATCACGCTTGGCCAATAAAAGAATTCTATTCGATTCGATTCTACCTTTATTCTTTGCAACTCTTAAATAGGAAAAAAAAAAATCTTCAATGTTTGTCTTCCTTGGCATCTAAATTCCCTCAGAAAGGATGACATATCCATACGATGCATTGGGCAAAAACTCAACCCTTACTCTTGTTTTCTGTATCCTAAATAGCATTTCTGTTTATTACACTCCGCTAAGACAAAAGTTTGAAAATAAAAGCTGAGGTGATTAGCCAGTCTTAAGCCTGCTCCCAACTACCGATTGCAAATAACAAAGTGTATTATGTGCCAATAAGCTTATAAACCAATACTTCCTTACAAACCTTGACGTTTGGTCCTTGCAATTAATCTCAAGGACACATTCAAATCTGTTTATACAGCAGAAAAATATTATCAAAAAGGCTATTGTGGCTGATTATTTCCAACTATCTCAAACCTCAGAGAGGCAAATAAGATTCCTACAGAAGTCCAGCTTAGTTTTATCACATTATGAAACAATATATTGTACTGAACAATACCGGATAGTTTACATTTTAAAAAAAAACAATTGAGAACAATCCAATTCTCATCGTTTTTCTCCAGGAAAGCCAAAAATTCCAATTACTTTAATTCTCAACAAGGAAGCAATTGATGATCAAGAAATGCAGGGTAGACCAAAAATCAAGCCCCCTAAGCCACATCATTTATTGCATAAATTACATTAAATGTTCAACTTGATTGCCAGTTCTTTATTTCTTTGACATATGATCTTAGAATGTCCCTAACATAGTAACGTTTCCCCCAAAATATATTGCGATTGGTGTATGAGGCCTGACTTTTGGTACATCTTATAAAACTCTATAAAAGTGACACTCGGCTGATTTTATTGATCAGCCAAGTTTTTATTGATCAATATTGATATTGTTTCCTGATTGCTTATTTGTTCCCTATGACTATCATTAAGTGTTGTACCTTATGATTCTTGATGAACGTATCTTTTCTTTTATGTACACTGAGAGCGTATGCACCAAAGACAAATTCCTTGTGTGTCCAATCACACTTGGCCAATAAAAATTCTATATTCTATTCTATTCTATTCTATTCTATTCTATTCTATTCTATTCTATTCTATTCTATTCTATTCCATTCCATTCCATTCCATTCCATTCCATTCCATTCCATTCCAATTTTATTTTGATTTATACAGAATAAAGGACTGCCAAACTAAAATATGAAAGGATATATTATCTCTCTCCCTCTCTTTCTCTCCCTTTCTTTCTTTCTTTCTCTCCCTCTCTCTCCCTTTCTCTCTCTCCCCCCTTCTCCCTCCCCCTCCCTCCCTCCCTCTCCATGGGATACCCATAAAAGTTTCAGGCCCGGTTCTGTGGGCATGGCTGGGGGGAGGAGGTTGCAGAAAAAGTGCTTTTAGAAGCCTCTGATGATCAGGCAACTCAGCTGGGATCGCCAGAGGCTTTTAAAGGCATTTTTTTTCCCCCACAGCCTCTTCGGCCGAAGAGGTTGTAGAAAAAATGCTTTTAAAAGCCTCTGACGATCCCAGCTAAGCCGCACGATCATCAGAGGATTTTTTTTTTTACTTTTAAAAGTGTTTTTTCGGCCGAAGAGGTTGTAGAAAAAATGCTTTTAAAAGTTAAAAAAAAACAGCCTCTGATGATCGCGCGGCTCAGCTGGGCATGTGGGGGGGGGGTTGAGCGCAGGGATTTTTGCTACCGGTTCTCCGAACCACCCACCACCATCGCTACCGGATCGAGCGATCCGGTCCGAACCGGGAGCATTTCACTCCTGGTTTGAGGGATTTTGCTTTAACTGTTGTATTGCTCCACGCACAAGAAGAGTCCTGCTAGAATTTGCTACAACCACACAAAACTTTTGTGAAAGAACAAAACCCTTGAGATGTTAGACCAAAACTTTCGTCATCCTCAGCCACCAGGGAGGACCTCTGACCTATACACCCACAAAATCACCCAGGTCTGCTACCAATTCAAATAATTTATAAAATAATGGAGTTGGAAGGGAACTTGGAGGTCTTCGAATCCAATACTCTACTCAAGTAGGAGACTCTATGCCATTTGAGACAAGTGGCTGTCCAATCTCTTCTTAAAAAACTTCCAGTGTTGGAGCATTCATAACTTCTGGAGGCAAGATGTTCCATTGGTTAATTGTTCTGCCAGGAAATTTCTCCTTAGTTCTGAATTGGATCTCTCTTTGATGAGTTTCCATCCATTATTTCTTCTCCTGCCCTCAGGTGCTTTGGAGAATGGCTTGACTCCCTCTTCTTCATGGCAGCTCCTCAAATATTGGAAGACTGCTATGATGTTTCCCCCAGGCCTTCTCTTCATTAGACAAGACATAGGACCTGGTTGTCTACGGGACCGCCTACTACCACCAATAGCCTCCCACCGGCCAGTACGCTCTCATAGAGAGGGACTCCTCCGGGTGCCGTCAGCCAAGCAGTGTCGACTGGCGGCCCCTAGGGGGAGATCCTTCTCTGTGGGGGCACCTACCGTCTGGAATGAGCTCCCCCCGGAGATACGGAGGATCCCGGATCTGCGAACCTTCCGCCGCGCTGTGAAGACCTTTTTATTCCACCAGGCGGGCTTGGCCTAATCTTTTCCCTCTTTTTAATATGTAAATTTTAATCTGCTTTTAAATTATTGGGGTGTTTTAATCTGTCTGGGCCAAAATGATTTAATTCGATTTTATCTGGTTTTTAAATTTTTGTATCTATGTATTTTTTTGTTTGGCTGTTCACCGCCCTGAGTCCTTCAGGAGTAGGGCGGTATACAAATCAAATAAACAAACAATAAAACATACCCAAATACTCTTCCTATTTTAAAGTCTAGGAAATAAAGCCTCGTTCAGTTGTTTAGTAACTGCAGTAAGATTCAGCCAGCTGGGCCAGCAATGAGCAGGATTGCTGGGGATCCTTGCCTACCTAAAATATGCAAAAGGCAACAAGAGTGCTTCTTCTTGCCAACTCCTTAGAGTAGGGATCAGGAGTGAAATCCAGCAGGTTCTGACGAACCGGTAGCGGAAATTTTGAATAGTTTGAAGAAGCGGCAAATGCCACCTCTGGCTGGCCCCCCGAGTGAGGTGGGAATGGAGATTTTGCAATATTCTTCCCCCAGGAGTGGGAAGGGAATGGGGATTTTGCAGTATCCTTCCCCTGCCACGCCCACCAAGCCACGCCCACAGAACCGGTGGGGGGGGGGAAATTGGATTTCACCCCTGCGTCCAACTCTTTGTTATTTTGCTTTTGGCCTAGGAAAAGGAGCTTGGATAGAGCGTCAATTGTTTTTGCAGAAATTATCTAAATATAATTTAGCTCTACCACAGCTCTTTCAGCTCTATTCTGATCGACTGATTGATTGATTGATCGATTGATTGATCAATCAGTGGAATGCCTTGCCTCCAGAAGTTATGGGTCCTCCATCCCTGGAGGCTTTTAAGAAAAGACAGGACAACCATTTGTTGGGAACGGTATAAGGTCCCCTTCTTGAGCCGAGGGTTTGACTAGAAGACCTCCAAGGTCCCTTCCACTTCTATTCTGATTGATTGCTTGATTAATCAGCGAAACCGTTTGCCTCCAGAAGTTGTGGCTGCTCCATCCCTGGAGGCTTTTAAGAAGAGACTGGACAACTATTTCTTGGGAATGGTATATAAGGCCTCCTGCCTGAATAGAAGGCTGGACTAGAAGACCTCCAAGGTCCCTTCCAGCTTTATTCTGATTGATCGATCAGCGGAACCGGTTGCCTCCAGACGTTGTGGCTGCTCCATTCCTGGAGGCTTTTAAGAAGAAGAGACTGGACAGTCCTTTATCTGAAATGGTCTAGGGCAGGGGTCTCCAACCTTGGCACGTTTAAGCCTGGAGGACTTCAACTCCCAGAATTCAAAGCAAAGCTGGCTGGGGAATTCTGGGAGTTGAAGTCCTCCAGGCTTAAATTTGCCAAGCTTGGAGACTCCTGGTCTAGGGTCTCCTTCTTGAGAAGAGGGCTGGACTAGAAGACCTCCAAGGTCCCTCCCAGCTGGCTGGGGAATTCTGGGACTGGAAGTCCTCCAGGCTTAAAGTTGCCAAGGTTGGAGACCCCTAGTCTAGGGTCCCCTTCTTGAGAAGAGGGCTGGACTAGAAGACCTCCAAGGTCCCCCCCCCAGCTCTGTTATTCCTCTGCCATACTGGCTGGGGAATTCTGGGAGTGGAAGTCCTCCAGGCTTAAAGTTGCCAAGGTTGGAGACCCCTAGTCTAGGGTCCCCTTTTCGAGCAGAGGGTTGGACTAGAAGACCTCCAAGGTCCCTCCCAGCTGTGTTATTCCTCGGCCATGCTGGCTGGGGAATTCTGGGAGTTGAAGTCCTCCAGGCTTAAAATTACCAAGGTTGGAGACTCCTGGTCTAGGGTCTCCTTCTTGAGAAGAGGGTTGGACTAGAAGACCTCCAAGGTCCCCACCCTCCCAGCTGTGTTATTCCTCTGCCATGCTGGCTGGCTGGCTGGCTGGGGACTTCTGAAAGTGGAAGCCCACCAGTCTTTTAGGCCACTAAGACAGGAGAGCCCTGTAGTGTCCTCCAGGCACCCACCCACCCCGTGTTGCCCCCCACCCTCTGCAAGAAGCAACCCCCCCACCCACCCACCCCCAGCAACCCAGCCTGCCTTTCTCATTTTATCTGCACACGTGTCCCTTTGCAAGCATCGTCTGAACCCCCAACCCGAGCAAACAGCCCCCCCCAATGTCTGGATGAGGCCGCTCTGCAAAGGGCTCCAAGGCTTCAGCAGGGACTTTGCAGAGCCCCCCCCCCTCGCCCCCCTCCCACGCGTGTCCGGGGGCCCCGAGGGGACGGGAGTGCAGGCCGAGGGTCCCCCGCGGGCGCTACCTGGGCGAGGGCGCAGCAGACGCGGCTCCAGCTCTGCATGGCGGCGGCGGCTCCTTCGCGCTCCGCGACACCTCCGCCCCCCCCCCCCACTCGGCAGTGGCGGCAGCGGCTCCAAGGACGCCCCGGAGGACTCGCGCAGGCGCGGCAGAGGGAGGGGGCGTGGCCGGCCTCAGACCGGAAGGAGGAAGTGAGGGTGGGTGGGGCTTCTCTTTTCTCCTCCAACCCCGCCTCCTCCTCCTTCCCTCCCTCCCCTCCCTTTCTTTTCTTCTTTCTTTCTTTTCTTCCTTTTCTCCTCCTTCCTTCCCTTTCCTTTTTCTCCTTCCTTCCTTTCTTTCTTCCTTCCTTCCCTTCCTTCCCTCCCTTCCTTTCTTTTCTTCTTTCTTTCTTTTCTTTGTCCTCCTTCCTTCCTTTTATCTTTCTTTTCTTCTTTCTTTCCTCCCTCCTGCTTTCCTTTTTTCTTTCTTTTCTTCTTTCTTTCTTTTCTTGCCTTTGTCCTCCTTCCTTCCTTTTATCTTTCTTTTCTTCTTTCTTTCTTTTCTTCCCTTTGTCCTCCTTCCTTCCTTTTATCTTTCTTTTCTTCTTTCTTTCCTCCCTCCTGCTTTCCTTTTTTCTTTCTTTTCTTCTTTCTTTCTTTTCTTGCCTTTGTCCTCCTTCCTTCTTCTTCCTTCCTTTCCATTCTTTCCTCCTTCCCTTCCTTCCCTCCCTCCCTTTCTTTTCTTCTTTCTTTCTTTCCTCCCTCCTTCTTTCCTTTTATCTTTCTTTTCTTCTTTCTTTCTTTTCTTCCCTTTGTCCTCCTTCCTTCCTTTTATCTTTCTTTTCTTCTTTCTTTCCTCCCTCCTGCTTTCCTTTTTTCTTTCTTTTCTTCTTTCTTTCTTTTCTTGCCTTTGTCCTCCTTCCTTCTTCTTCCTTCCTTTCCATTCTTTCCTCCTTCCCTTCCTTCCCTCCCTCCCTTTCTTTTCTTCTTTCTTTCCTCCCTCCTTCTTTCCTTTTATCTTTCTTTTCTTCCCTTTGTCTTCCTTCCTTCTTCTTCCTTCCTTTCTATTCTTTCCTCCTTCCCTTCCTTCCCTTCCTTCCCTCCCTCCCTTTCTTTTCTTCTTTCTTTCCCTCCCTTCCTTCATTCCCTCCCCTTCTTTCCTTCTTTCTTTCTTTTCTTTCCTTTGTCTTCCTTCCTTCCTTCTCCTTTTTCTCCTTCCTTCCTCCCTTCCACCTTGTTCCTTCCTTTCCATTCTTTCCTCCTTCCCTTCCTTCCCTCCCTCCCTCCCTCCCTCCCTTTCTTTTCTTCTTTCTTTTCTTCCCTTTGTCTTCCTTCCTTCCTTCCTCACCCTTTCCTTCTTCCCTCCCTCTCTCTCTTCCTCCATCCATCCATCCATCCCTTCCTTTCTTCCTCCTTGTCCTTGCCTTCTTTCACCTCTTCCTCTTCCTCCTCCTGCTTCTCAGGAAATTTTCCAGTTTTTAAACCACCACAATCAGATTCCTTTTCACGAATGAAGGCGAATATACATGTCCCAGGATAATGTTGTAGGATCCAATCTGGGTCGGCCATCAGGACCAGAAGTTTTTTTTTCCCGAGCTTTTGGACTCGTGCTGGAGCCCATCCTCTACATGAGTCCAGCTCTGGTTCCAGCACAAGCCCGAAAGCTCGGAAGACGAAAACTTTGGTCCTCATAACCGACCCAGATTAGATCCTACAAGATTTCTTTTCATCTTTTTTTTTTTTTACTGCAAAAGCAGAACTCCTGCAACAGTTGAACCGCATTTAATCTATGACATAAGTCCAAAATTATAAAGAGTCTGGTAGCATCTTTGCAGAGAATAACATTTTATTAAAATGCATTATTATTTCTGAATTATAGATCACTTTCTCAGATGCGTGGAGTAGCTAAACTGCTGGAAGATTTAAACTGAGATGAGGATGAAAAGAAGTGAGGGAGAATAGTTATGGAGCTGCAGAATAAACACGGGACAGATTACAAATACATTATCAATTAACAATGGTAACAAAATCCATTGTGTTTATTAAAGACCTTCCGAGCAGGGTGGATAAAAATCAATGATTTTTTTAAAAAAATAAAAAAAACAGATTTTTTTTTAATTTAAATCGGATTTTTTTGATTTAAATCGGATTTTTTTGATTTTTATTGAATTTATTTTAATAAAAAACTTTGGGGGTAAAAATCTATCGTAAGATAGTTTTCTATTTAAGATACATAAATAATTTAGTTTATTCAGCATGAAATGGAGCTTAGTTATGGAGCATGAGGCTGTCTATTCTGCAACACTGGGACTATCGGTGAGTCAACAGCGGGTCAAAGGAGTAGCAGAGATGACAGTTGCTCTTTAAAAATTATGATTTAAATCGAGTTGACTTAAATCAAGCCTTTTTACTAGTGATTTAAATCATGATTTAAATTGTGATTTAAATCAACTCGATTTAAATCAGATCCACCCTGCTTCCGAGATAATCTGAAACCTTTTGATGTACATGAATTTGGCAGTCTCTTGCTTGATAGTACAAAATCACTTGTTCCAGATTCAAAGTGTAAAATGCTCTATGATTTTGACCTCGTTTTGAATCCTGATGTCAAACTTGTACTCATTATTTTGTACAATAAAGCCAGATCTATATTTTTATACCTAAAGTACACTACACTTAATAGTATATGATGTCATCTTCCACAAGATGGCACTGCTTTCTTTTTTTCAATCATCCTCTTATTCGCTTTTTTCCTATTTTAAGAATGGGTGAAATTATGAGGCGGTTCACATTTATAGCCAAAATAGGAAAAAAAACCTACATAATGGAGGGTCTCAAGCCACTTAGGGAAATCCTGGATGACCTTTCTGGTAAACGAGAATAGGGTTCTTCTCCACAGCTTAATTTAAGTGTTTTCCTGGGACTCTGAACTAAAACCAGCATCGATTTTGCTGTCCCTGTTTCCAAATTCCACTTGGTGGTTCAAACGTCCAGCCAGATGAAGAGATGTCCTGATTTTCCACATAGGGAAGGTTGCTATCAGTCCTTCAAGGTAGTCCAGACAAGAAACCAAATGATGATTAAAGCTAGCTTTACTGTAAAGTTACCATAATTATTACCAGGATCTGTATCCTGCATGAGTCAAAAAGAGGGCTGTGAAAATATTTACAGACCCCTCACATCCTGGACATAAACTGTTTCAACCTCTACCCTCAAAACAACGCTATATAAAGAAAGGTCATAGAATGGGGCAAAGCTCAGTTAACAAATGTCTCCCTTAGCGATGGAAATGTGGGGCTTAGTTGTGGTCGTAACTCGAGAACTACCCGTATGACAAACTAACTGGGTTTAATAAACAATTGAAACTCAGCTGATGATTACTGTATTTTTCGGAGTATAAGACGCTCCGTACTATAAGATGCACTTACCTTTTTGGGTGAAGAAAACAAGAAAAAGAAATCTGCCTTTGTCTCTGCCTCCCAGCAATTTAGCCTCATTGCAGCAAATAGCAAATAGCCTGCTTTACTTTCATTTTCGTTTTCAGCATAGCTTGATTAGCACAAGAAAAAAAAAATCTGCTCCCAGCAATTTACCTCCTTGCAGCAAGCAGCAGAGGCCCCCGCAAAACAGCTGAGAGCAAAACAGCTGAGAGTCGGGAGGCCGATCCAATCAACTTGTGCTAATTAGGCTGTGCTGAAGCTGAAACGAGCTGTTTCTTCTTGCTGCTTGCTGCAAGGAGGTAACTGCTGGGAGGCAGAAGCCAAAGGGTGGGGGCCAGTGGGCGGGCGGGGCTACATTCGGTGTATAAGACGCACCTAAATTTTCACCCCCTTTTAGGAGGGAAAAAGGTGCGTCTTATAATCCAAAAAATATGGTATTTAAGAGCAATTGAAAAATCTAATTTTAAACCTAAATGAAGGGTTTTGCGCGTTAAACAAACCTTCCCTGCAAAAAAAAAAAAACGTATATTCTCAAGTAACTCTGTGGGAAAGATGGATATATATCTGTGTTTTAATAAAGGGCTACTTTGATTTAATCATAAAATCAGCAGGTGAGACGCCCTTAAAAGCCCTTTGCCCTGTGCTATTTTCAGCCGCTATTTTTAGTAACCGTATAAATAAATGCAACTAAGCTAGCGTAGATCCGGGTGTTTCATCTTATTTGACTCTCACTGAAACGACAACTAAATTAGCTTTGTCTTTTCGCTTACCTTCTCTCCAGATTTCAAACTGATTTCTTCATGCTGACATCCACATTCCTTCCCTGCCTGAAACAATTAAGCCGAAGAGGTCACCGCCGGCACTGAGACTGGGTGGCGGTAATCAATCCACAAATTTCAGCAGACAATTAGCGTTAATCATTATTTCTCCACCAGGGAGATCAGTAAGCACCAAAGACCAAACAATGTCTTCCCTTCATCCTCCGTCCGTCAACTTAGCTCTCCAAGACGTCTTTTCTGCCCACGTGGGAAATATAATTTGGTAACCTAACAAAATGAGATTCGATGTAGAAAAAAGTAAGGTTTTCACACTGAGGTGAGAAAAACCAAATGTATAAGTACAAACTAGGTGAAACTTGGCTCAATAATTGCAAGCGGGATCTTGGAGTCCTAGTGGACAATGCCTTAAACATGAGCCCCAAAAATCCAATGCGATCCTAGGCTGTGTTAACAGGGATAGAATCGAGGTTATGATATGTGATTCATTGTTGTTAGTTGTGAAGTTGTGTCCGACCCATCGCGACCCCATGGACAACGTTCCTCCAGGCCTTCCTGTCCTCTACCATCCTCTGGAGTCCATTTAAGCTCACACCGACTGCTTCAGTGACTCCATCCAGCCACCTCGTTCTCTGTTGTCCCATTCTTCTTTTGCCCTCAATCGTTCCCAGCATCAGGCCACTTCTCCAGTGAGTCCTTCCTTCTCATTAGATGGCCAAAGCATTTGAGTTTCCTCTTCAGGATCTGGCCTTCTAAAGAGCAGTCAGGGTTGATCTCCTCTAGGACTGACCGGTTTGATCGCCTTGCAGTCCAAGGGACTCGCAGGAGTCTTCTCCAGCACAAGAGTTCAAAGGCCTCCATTCTTTGGCGCTCAGCCTTCCTTATGGTCCAACTTTCACAGCCATTCATTGCATAAGTGATGATAAGTGATACTATGCTTTATAATGCCTCAGTAAGATCACACTTGGAATACTGCATCCAGTTTTGGTCATCACAGTATTTAAAAATTTTGGGGCTCAATTGTGGCCATAAGTCGAAGAATACCTGTATTACCAAGCTCAACAATGGTGTTCATTTCATTTCATTTCATTTATTAAATTTTTATACCGCCCCTCTCCCAAAGGACTCAGGGTGGTGAACAGCCAGAATTAAAAAACATACAATATAAACATTAAAATACTTTAAAACATAATTAAATCTATATTGGCTTCCCCCAATTTAAAACCCCTTACCCATAAAATTCCCCAATTAAAAATTTTTAACCCAGCCCGGCTTGCTGAATTAAAAAAGTCTTCAGAGCCCAGCGAAAGGTACGGAGGTCCGGGATCAGTCGTATCCCAGCTCATTCCAGAGGACGGGTGCCCCCACAGAGAAGGCTCTTCCCCTGGGGGTCGCCAGCCAACATTGCCTGACCGACGGCACCCTGAGGAGACCCTCTCTGTGGGAGCGTATTGGCCGGTGGGAGGTTATCGGTGGCAGAAGGTGGTCTCGTAAATAACCGGGCCCTAAGCCATGGAGCGCTTTGAAGATGAGAACCAATACCTTGAAGCGCACCCGGAAGACCACCGGAAGCCAATGTAGCTCGCGCAGGAGAGGTGTTACATGGGAGCGCCATGCTGCCCCCATAAGTACCCGCGCAGCTGCATTCTGCACCAGCTGGAGCCTCCAGGTGCTCCTCAAGGGGAGCCCTATGGAGAGAGCATGTTAAAGTTGCCAAAAGGAGAAGAATAGAGATTGTGGTTTCTTTAAGAATCCGGGCACGGAAATAGCTTGAAAAATCTGAATTATTTTATGTTTAAAATGCAGAACGCTTCTTTGCAGCTCAGCACGCTGTGTACACATAGTGGGAAATTTTTCTCCTCCTTAATGTTTGCTGTTACTTGGCGGGGACCCGTACTCGGACTTATCTATTCCTTCTTGCTCAATTGATTAGTGGTAAATGGACAGATTCTACATATAACAACAAATTAGGCTTATCTTCCCTACGTTTAGTAGCGGCGTGACGTCTACTTCCCCACCTCTAGCAGGGCGCTGGCTTAAGCAACAATGGCGTGTTTCAGAAGGTTTTTCCACAACCGCTTTCCCAAATAATCCAATTTTGTAATTTTTGGGAACTCCGACTGATAATAGCAATGGGGATCTTCAAATAACTGGAAATGACAATACCGATCTACGCGTTGCAAGACTTTCTGTGGCAATCTTGCATTCCGATCTGTTGTGGGAAGAGTTCAATGATATTTAAATGATATTTAGATTTCTGCAACGTAATGACGTTCTAATCCAATTACTCAAAATTTCCTCTGCCGGTTCTCCGAACTGCTCAAAATTTCCGCTGCCGGTTCTCCGAACTGCTCAAAATTTCCGCTGCCGGTTCTCCAGAACCTGTCAGAACCTGCTGGATTTCACCCCTGCGGTATAGTCTTTATTGAGAAAGTAAAGAATACACATAGTCCTCGACTCAGTTCACTTAGCGACCATTTGTAGTTACAACAACGACAATAAAAAAAATGTGACTTATGACCATTTTTCCAGTTACGGCCTCTGCAGCTTCATCATAATCACGTGACCAAAATTCAGAAGCTTGGCAAATGGCTCATATTTATGTCCGTTGCTGTGTCCCAAGATCATGTAATCCCCATTTGTGACCTTCTCACAATTAAGTCAACGGGGAAGCCAGATTCACTTAACAACCAAGTTACTAACGTTATCAACTGTGGTGATTCAAATGTTTCACTTAACAACAGAAATGTTGGGCTCAATTGTGGTCATAAGTCGAGGACTACCTGTGTAGAAGAATTTGTTAGAGCTACTACTTATATTGGTTGCAAACATTCGGATGACCAGCAGAGGGGAGCAAAGAGTAATGGTCGTCCTGTTTATCGGCCTCCCAACCTTGCACACTCATCATCAACTTCTTTTAACGACCCCATAATCCCTTGCGGGGTGGAGTCTGGGCAACTGAACGGAGTTTGAATGGCCGGATGCCCTTCCTATCACCAATGCGGAGTTTTGTTCAGCAGATCAGTGGTGGGTTCCTCTTGGTTCGGCCCGGTTCAGCCGAGCCGGTAGCGGTGACGATATGACGTCACTGAACCGGTTCTCTTTGTTCGGGAGCTGGGCCTTCCCGCCCCCGCCCCCCCATTATTCTTACCTTTTATTTGGCCCCGCCCCCAATCTATTTTGTTCAGCAGATCAGTAGTCGGTTCCTCCCGGTTCGGCCTGGTTCAGCCGAGCCGGTAGCGGTGACGATATGACATCACCGAACCGGTTCTCTTTGTTCGGGAGCTGGGCCCTCCCGCCCCCCGCGTTATTCTTACCTTTTATTTGGCCCCGCCCCCAATCTATTCGCTGCCTCCCGAGTCCCAGCTGATCGGCTAGAAGGAAAAAAACTGTTTAAACTCTTGCCGCGGGGCTTCAAAGGGCCGCCCTACAGCTGATCAGTGTTAAAAGGCAGTGTGGTGGTAGACCGGTGCCTCCAAAAACAAAAGAGTAGACCGGTGCCTGCAAAAATAAATGGGTAGACCAGTGCCTCCAAAAACAAAAGAGTAGACCGGTGCCTCCAAAAACAAATGAGTAGACCGGTGCCTCCAAAAACAAATGAGTAGACCGGTGCCTGCAAAAATAAATGGGTAGACCGGTGCCTCCAAAAACAAATGAGTAGACCGGTGCCTCCAAAAACAAATGGGTAGACCGGTGCCTCCAAAAACAAATGAGTAGACCGGTGCCTCCAAAACGAATAGGTAGACCGGAACGCTCCAAGAACAAATGAGTAGACTGGTACAGCTCTGCAAGCAGTTAAAAGCCTGGTAGACTAGTACCTCTGCTAAATCCTAAAAAATTGTCACATGACCATCAAACCACACCCACAAAATAAGCCACGCCCACAGAACCGGTAGTAAAAAAATTTAGAACCCACCCCTGCAGCAGATATAGTCTCAGTGTGTCCGGAGAGAGAAATATCAGCCTCTACCTAGGATTTTGCACACTGTTCTAATAAAACCAAAGATATATTCTTGGTGGCTATGGGATGCAATGGCAGCCCATTAGCAAACGGTATAAAAAAATGAAAAATGCATTTATTTTGGCTTCCATAGAACTGTTCTTGGTCAACTATCATATATGGTGGACATGCCCAGAAGCGAGAAATTATTGGGTTAAAATTCAAACATGGTTAGCAGAAATGACACAATAACATATTGACTTAAAACCTGAACTGTTCCTATTGGGTATCTTACCAGAGAAATATAGCAAAGAAAATACTGTATATACTTGATTATACATGTTATAACTGCAGCGAGGATTGTATTTGCACAAAATTAGAAAGCAGAGAAAATCCCTACAGAGGGAGAAGTAATTAAGAAAATATTGGAATGTGCAGAAATGAATAGATTAACATTGGCAATTAAAGAAAAGGAAGAATCGGAGTATTTTAAGGTATGGGGGCAAATTTATCAGTGGGTAGAGAAGAGATATACATGAAACTTGATATAATTAAAAATTGGGGGGGAAATGTTAATGAATTGAATGAAGGTGTAAAAAGCAAGATAGAAATGTAGTAAGAAAAATGGGGAGAAAGGAAGCATAAAAGAAGTTAACATAAACATAAGAAATTTGGAAAGAAAGTTGCAACAAATTAAATGAAAAAATAAAGATATGATAGAAATATAGTAAGAAAACAATGGAGAAGGAGGTAGAAGACACAAAATATGTACTCAGATGAAACACTGAATGATTAATGATGCATTGTCTGTTTGTTTAAAAAATTAAAAAAACTTTTTACAAAAAAAAAAAGAATTGTTCTTTGTCAACCATTAAAGATCCATGTTTTTTTTTTAAAAAAAAACACTAAATCTTTTGAACATCATCATTTGTTATGATGACAAACTCTGTTGCCAGCTATGGAAAATGTAGAGAATTGCAAGGAAGGCTCGACTTACAACGGCACTCATTTAGCGACCGTATAAAGTTACGGCACTGAAAAAGGCGACCTATGACCTTTGCGGCATCCCCGTGGTCACGTGACTAAAATTTGGACGCTCGGCCACTGGTTCATATTTACATTCATATTCATGGGATCTCCTTTTGCGACCTCACAAGCAAAGGAAGCCAGATTTGCTTAACAACCGTGTTCCTGACTTAACAACGGTAGGGATGCGCTTAACAACCGTGGCAGGAAAGGTCGTAAAATGGAGCACAACTCATTGGACAGCGATCTCACTTAGCAACAGAAATGTTGGGCTCCGCCGCGGTCGTAAGTTGAGGACTGCTTTCTTGCCCAGAAGTGGTTTAACTTTGATCTCTCACGGAAGCCGTGCTGTTGTAGACTTATTTTGGAGTGTGTTTTCCTGATGAGGGATTGCCTCACGCTCCCACAGAGATGGCGAGAATCCCAAAGGAGATTGCTGGGTTGTGTAAAGTTCAATGTCAAATCTGAAGACGGGGTTTATAATACATGATAATAAAAAAAAAAGACACACAGTTTTATATCCACTCTGGAGTCAACCCAAAAGGATCGCGTTTATTCATCTTTTTCAACCCAGGTTTTAAATGTGAATTTTCCTAGCCTCATTCGTAGCTTTGTCTTTCATTTATAACTCTCATGTGTTTCTCTTCTCTTCTTCCAACCTTCCAACTTTTCTTTTTTCTCCCCTCTCTCTCTCTCTCCTTCCCTCTCTCTCTTTCTCCCCCTTTCTCTCTCTCCCTCCCTCTCTCTCTCCCTTTCTCTCTCTCCCTCTCTCTCTCTTTCTCTCCCTTTCTCCCTCCCTCCCTCTTTCCCTCTCTCTCTTTTCCTCTCTTTCCCTCTCTCTTTCCCTCTCGTTCTCTTTCTCTCCCTCCCTCCCTCTCTTTCTCTCCCTTTTTCTCTCTCCTTCCCTCTCTCTCTTTTCCTCTCTCCCTCTCTCTCTTCCTCTCCCTTTCTCTCTCTCTCCCTCCCTCTCTCTCTTTCTCTTCCCCTTTCTCTCTTCCTCCCTCTCTCTCTTTCTCTTCTCCTTTCTCTCTCTTCCTCCCTCTCTTTCTCTCCCTTTCTCTCTCTCTCCCTTTCTCTCTCTCCCTCTCTCCCTCTCTTTCTCTCCCTTTTTCTCTCTCTTCTTCCCTCTCTCTCTTCCTCTCTCCCTCTCTCTTTCTCTCCCTTTCTCTCTCCCTCCCTCCCTCTTTCCCTCTCTCTCTTTCTCTCTCTTTCTCTCTCTTTCCTTCCCTCTCTCTCTTTCTCCCTTTCTCTCCCTCCCTCCCTCTCTCTCTTTCTCTCCCTCTCTCTCTCTGTCTCCCTCTCCCTCTCTTTCTTTCTCTTCCTCCCTCCCTCCCTCCCTCCCTCCCTCCCTCTCTCTTTCTCACTCTCTTTCAAGAAAAATTCAGGACAAAGAGTTAAAACAACAGTGCCATGTGTAATGATGGACAGGACCAAATGCCCTCCAACTGAAACATCTTATTTGAATAAAGGGTTTTTCATTTATTCATTTTACCGTTGTTATTTCTTAACCCCTTTTAAATAAAGCACAATCTTAAATAGCATTTGCTCTCCAGAAAGAAGTCGTCAGAGTTTGCAGCCTCCCCATAATCAGATGCTTGGCAACTGACTCATATTTATGACAGTTGAAGTGTCCTAGGGGAGCATGTGATTTTCCTTTTGCGACCTTCTCCATTGACCAGCAAAGTCAACGGGGCAGCCTGATTCACTTAACAACCATGTTACTAACTTAGCAACTACAGTGATTCGTTTAAAAAAAAAAATTGGCAAGGAAGGTTGTAAAATAGGGCAAAATTTACTTAACTATTGTCTCGCTTAGCAAAAAATATTTTGGGCTAAACTGTGGTCATCAGTTGAGGGCTACTTGCACTCTTAAAAAAAAAGATTTGGTGTCACAGCAGTTTGTATGTCAAGTATACATGCATAGATCCCTATTGTCAGGATTTATTGGGCAATTAGCATCATGTATGGAAGAAGTAAGGAGAACTTTACTGACAATCAACCACTGGAACAGATAGAATAGGACAATGAGATGAATAGAATAGAATAGAATAGAATAGAACAGAACAGAACAGAACAGAATAGAATAAGATGACTTTGTATAAAAAAGAACACCGCTTGGGGGGGCCAAAAGCTCTACTAAGCAGGTATATATAAAAGTATGAAGGCTATTGCTTAACGCATTGTAAGCCGCCCTGAGTCTCCGGAGAAATAAATCGAACCAATAAATAAATAAATAGAATAGAATAGAATAGAATAGAATAGAATAGAATAGAATAGAATAGAATAGAATAAGAAAACAATAAGTATAAGAATAGAAATAGAAATGGAAATGGAAATGGAAATGAAAGGAGTAGAGTAGAGTAGAACAGAAAAGAAGAGAAGAGAAGAGAAGAGAAGAGAAGAGAAGAGAAGAGAAGAGAAGAGAAAAAGAAAAAAATAAGTATAAGAATAGAAATGGAAATGGAAATAGGAATGGAATGGAATAGAATAGAATGGAATAGAATGGATTGGAATAGAATAGAATAGAATAGAATAGAATAGAATAGAATAGAATAGAATAGAATAGAATAGAATAGAATAGAATAGAATAGAATAGAATAGAATAGAAAAAAAATAAGTAAAAGAATAGAAATGGAAATGGAAATGGAAATGGAAATGGAAATGGAAATGAATAGAATAGAATAGAATAGAATAGAACAGAACAGAAAATTAGAATAGAATAGAATAGAATAGAATAGAATAGAATAGAATAGAACAGAACAGAACAGAAAATTAGAATAGAATAGAATAGAATAGAATAGAATAGAATAAGAAAACAATAAGTATAAGAATAGAAATAGAAATGGAAATGGAAATGAAAGGAGTAGAGTAGAGTAGAACAGAAGAGAAGAGAAGAGAAGAGAAGAGAAGAGAAGAGAAGAGAAGAGAAGAGAAGAGAAAAAGAAAAAAATAAGTATAAGAATAGAAATGGAAATGGAAATGGAAATGGAAATAGGAATGGAATGGAATAGAATAGAATGGAATAGAATGGATTGGAATAGAATAGAATAGAATAGAATAGAATAGAATAGAATAGAATAGAATAGAATAGAATAGAATAGAATAGAAAAAAAATAAGTAAAAGAATAGAAATGGAAATGGAAATGGAAATGGAAATGAATAGAATAGAATAGAATAGAATAGAATAGAATAGAATAGAATAGAATAGAATAGAATAGAATAGAAACAATGGCATGGCATAGCATAGAATACTAGGGTAGAATAGAATAGAATAGAATAGAATTTTATTGTCACTTTAAATCTACACTAATCTTGTGGGTGCTCCATCACGGGAGGTTGGAAAGTCATTTCTCTGATAGGGTCTTCATAGGGTCTTCTGCTTGAGCAGGGGGTTGGACAAGAAGACCTCCAAGGTCCCTCCCAACTTTGCTAATTCGTTAAATTATATTAAATTGGCTGGTGGGTATCATGGATGACTCTGTTCAATTTCCAGAGAAGCTAAGAGCTTCTCATTCACTCCTGGGTTGAGCAGAGATTGGGTTCTTTCAAAAAGCTATTCTTGTACCATAGGTGTAGTTTCAAGCATAATAGGTATATCAGCACGCTCGACCACACCTGTAGATTCGAGGTAATAACCCTCATGCCTCAAGAAGATTCCATGTGAAGATTGCTCAAGATATGTTGTTAATATTATTACGTTCCAGTAAAAGAATCTTCCCGGTTAATTATTTACCTGGCCATATTGGCTCCGTAAAGAAAGAAAAGAAATTCAGAGGTAGACTGGAGTCCGAATAAAGGCAAGTTTTTGAAACACGATGTATAAATTTAGGCAAAGGCTACCTTGCGTCATCTGCACAAATGAGATCTGCCAAGCTTTTGTGGCTAAGATGTGGGCAGCGCTTGTTCCAGTTACAATCTAGGATCAATTTCTTTTACCACAGCTGAGGATCAGAGGTGGTATTCAGCTGGTTCAGACCGGTTTGGGCGAATCGGTAGCGGAAATTTTAACTGGTTTGCTGAACTGGCAAATACCACCTCTGGTTAGCCCCGCCCCCGCTGCCTGCCGGTGCGCATGTGCGGCCATACCACATTGCCAGACCCGGCCAGGGGTACGGCCTGATGTGCCGGAGGGACGGCACTGCAGTAGAGCTGCTTGGAAGGCAGCCAGATTGCAGTGTCCCTTTAAGGTACTCCGACGTGGGGGGTCAGGGGGGACCATAAAGGGACAGGCCGCAGGAGCTGGCTTTTCTGCCAGTTCTGTGGGCGTGGCTTGGGGGGTCATGTGACTGAGTCGGCATGGCCAACTCGATGTCACTCACAGCAAGGTGCCGCCTCATCAAGCCACGCCCACTAAGCCACGCCCACAGAACCGGTAGTAGAAAAATTTGAATCCCACTACTGCTGGGGAACCTTCCTAGTTTTGTGATCTTCTCATCTGCTCCTAACACACTCCTGTGCATAAGTTTGCACACACAACGATTGCAACAACTACTTTTTTCATGGCTTCTCTCCTTAAGAATACTAAATTCAAATGTGCTCAAAGGTGCTTTTTCAGGAGGCAACTGGATGTTCTGGGTTTTTTTTCGAAGACATTTCGCTTCTCATCCAAGAAGCTTCGTCAGCTCTGACTAAATCAGGGGTCGGCAACCTTAAACACTCAAAGAGCCACAAAGGTCCTAACCAGAAGCTCCAATTCTGGAGCTGACCGGAAGTCCAGTTCCCCCACCATAGAGTCTTCTCCTAGCGTGGCATCCTTTTTCCTCTGCCAACCGGAAGTCTGGTTCTTCCACCATAGAGTCTCCTCCTAGCGTGGCATCCTTTTTCCTCTGCCAACCGGAAGTCTGGTTCTTCCACCATAGAGTCTCCTCCTAGCGAGGGGTCCTTTTTCCTCTACCTGTCCTAACCGAAAGCCTTATCAATTGTGGAGCCGACCGGTGACAGGGAGCCACAGCAGAGGAATGAAAGAGCCACATGCGGCTCCAGAGCCGCTGGTTGCTGACTCCTGGACTAAATGGTGGGGGGGATGGAAGGATTTATACTCCTTGCAGACAGCTGGTCATTTGCATCCTTTTTAGAGGGTCATTGAGGCCACTTGGAGGTTTATCTGTGTTCTCAGGGTCACCAGGAGTGGTGCTCCTGGTTCCTGTAGTCTGCAATTTTTCCAGCTGTCTGCAAGGAATATAAACCCGTTTTATCAATGAAGCAGTTTAATTGGACCTTCGTACGTGCACCTAGTCTTTTGCACCTAGTCTTTCCTGGCTTTACTTCCATATGGGCATCCCTCCTCTGTGACCAACGAAGTTACAACAAGACGAAGACTTTCTCTATAAAAGCTAAAGAGGGAATCTCCTGCCCTAACAAATACCCCTCTGGGGTTTTGAAAAGTTGACTTTCTCACAATTCTTACAAAGAGACAACTGG
The DNA here is from genome assembly GCF_029215685.1 of Pituophis catenifer annectens. Lineage (NCBI taxonomy): Eukaryota > Metazoa > Chordata > Lepidosauria > Squamata > Colubridae > Pituophis > Pituophis catenifer. The sequence continues at coordinate 4,681,651 of NW_027256887.1, forward strand.
ATAGCTCTTAACAATCATGCTGTGATAACCCCGTTATTAATTTACAGAAAGTAGGTTTTAAAGACTTCTAATAAGGGAGGTGATAGCAGCTACACGCAGGCATACAACCAACCAGCCATACCAAATGCCTGTGTGGGTTATCTCAAAAAAATATATGTATATTACTCGCCGTATCAAAATTAGTCAATATTCAGAGTTCATTAGCTTTCGTCTCTAGGTAATAAAAAGATCAGGCCAATATTCCCCGCTCGATGCTATGCAATCTCTGATAATGGCTTGTCATTGGCTGGATTTCAAGGAACCGGGAGATTAATAATGGATAAATGAAGGAGCTGGGGTGTGGTTTTGTGTACAGCCCCTCCAAGGGGGAGGGGAGGGGAGGGGAGGGGCCAACCAGCAATTTAACTATTGGTTCACCCAAATCGGCTCGAACCGGCTGAATCCCACCACTGAAAATGGGGCAAAAGAACTGTCTCACCTAGCGACAGAAATTTTGGGATCAACTGCGGTCGTAAGTCGAGGACTACCTGAACTGAGCCTCTTGTACTGGAAATTTCAACTCTCTCATGGGGGCAGAGAGGAAGAAGGGACTTGTTTGTCCCACTTTTGTGTCCAGTGGCAAAAGCCCTTTGGAGTTTCTGTGTGCCACCCGTTTCCTTTTTCTAAGAAGTTCAGCCAAGTTTCCAGGTCACTCCGGGGACAGGATTTGAATAGGTGTCCTCTCCGAAGGCGGGCACGGAGCAATTATTAACAGCCAGCCCTGTTCTCAGCAAGTGGCACTCCTTGTGAAAAAAAAAGGAGGAGGAAAAAAAAACAGCTTTATATAGTTTTCAAAGATGGGACAAGAGAAACCCACTTTTAAAATGTCCCATCGACTTTCTTGGCCGTCAGCTTTCAAAGTCGATCAAAGTCCCATCAACCTTCTTAGTTCATATTCAGGATGATCTGGAATGGGGAAGAATTCCAGTTCATTTATTCAGCGTAGGGCAGATCCTGCATACATAAACTAGCAATATAGGGCAGGACAAGAAGCCACGGATGGAAACTTAATCAAGGAGAGAAGCAGCCTAGAACTAAGGAGGAATTTCTTGACAGGGAGAACAATTAATCAATGGAACTGCTTGCCACCGGAAGTTGTGAATGCTCCAACACTGGAAGTTTTTAAGAAGAGATTGGAGAGCCATTTGTCTGAAGTGGTGTAGGGTTTCCTGCCTGATCAGGGGGTTGGACTAGAAGAGCTCCAAGTTCCTTTCCAACTTCATTATTCTATGACTTGATGTTTATATGTGCACTGAGAGTCTATGCACCGGAGACAAATTCCTTGTGTGTCCGATCAGACTTGGTCTATAAAGATATTCTATTCTATTCTATTCTATTCTATTCTATTCTATTCTATTCTATTCTATTCTATTCTATTCTATCCCATCCCATCCCATCTCATCCCATTCCATACCATTCCATTCCATTCCATTCCATATTTTCTATTCTACTCTATTCTATTCTATTCCATTCCGTTCCATTCCGTTCCATTCCGTTCCATATTTTCTGTTCTGTTCTGTTCTGTTCTGTTCTGTTCTGTTCCGTTCCGTTCCATTCCATTCCATTCCAAAATATCTAGAATTGAAATTCTACAACTCAGCATGCTGTTTCAGTGATGGGATTCAAAAAATTTTACTACCGGTTCTGTGGGCAAAGCTTGGGTGGGTGTGGCTTGGTGGGCGTGGCAGGGGAAGGATACTGCAAAATCTCCATTCCCACCCCACTCCAGGGGAAAGATACTGTAAAATCTCCATTCCCTCCCCACTCCAGGGGAAGGTTACTGCAAAATCCCCATTTCCTCCCGATCTGCTGGGATTCAGAAGAATAGATGGGAGCGGGGCCAGTCAGAGGCGGTATTTGCCGGTTCTCCGAACGACTCAAAATTTCCGCTACTGGTTCTCCAGAACTGGTCAGAACCGGCTGAAACCCACCTCTATGCTGTTCGGTGTCCAGAAAAATCTATAGGGATCTTGCCCAGGTACTTCTGCTTTTGTCTATTCTCTTGGCACAAAATTATGTCCCTTGATCAGATTTTATTGGAGTCAGAGTGATAGACAGCTGATAAGTAGGCAGGCATACGCGACCTGTCAAATCAAAGTGAGAAACAAGCTGTACCTGAGTTTCCTACAAGGAAAGCCAATCTACTTATCAGCTGTCTGTCACTCTGACTCCAATAAAATCTGATCAATGATCAGGAGGGCGTATTGCTCACCTAACTAAAAGAATCTGGAAGGTTGGGTTAAAGGGCAACAAGGTTTCCTGTATAATAATTTCACAAGTTGGCAGGATTAATATTGTTACCCCGAGTTTATAACACACTCATTACACCGTTGTTAATGGCAATGTAAATAATAAAAAAAAAAGAGAGTTAAAGGATGATCTGGCACAAAGAGTCTTAGGAAGAAATTCACACAAACAAAGCTCAGGAAAATCCGAGATTCACTTTATTAACTGTTTTTTATTAACTCTGCAGACAATGTAGACTTATCGCCTACTAGGTAGAACATACACCATCGAAGGTGACACTAGCCAGAGCATAGAAGTGAGATGGCGAACAGGTGGCACACGGAGACATATCAGTGGGCACGCGAGCATTGCCCTAGCTCAGCTCCAGTGTGCATGCGGGCACCGGCCAGCTGATTTTCGGGCCTTCCGGGCCCACCGGAAGTTGGGAAACAGGTTGTTTCCGGCCTCCGGAGGGCCTCTAGGGGGGTGGGGAAGGCCATTTTCGCACTCCCAAGGCTCCTAGAAAGTCTCTGGAGCCTGGGGAGAGCGAAAAAACGGGCCTACTGGGCCCAATGTGCCATCATGTGCCAAAAGCAGGGGGAGTAGAGGGGGTCACATCAGGCCTGAAATGTAAAATTTGTTACTACCGGTTCTGTGGGCATGGCTTGGTGGTGGTGGGGGTAATGTGACTGGGTGGGCGTGGCCAACTTTTTTTTTTTTTTTTAACATTTCAAAGCATTTTTTCTACAACCTCTTCAGCCGAAGAGGTTGCAGAAAAAAATTGCTTTGAAAAGCCTCTGCCGATCAGGCAACTCAGCTGGGATCGTCAGAGAGGCTTTTTTAAAAAATGCTTTGAAAAGCCTCTCTGCCGATCAGGCAACTCAACTGGGATCGTCAGAAACTTTTCGAAGCATTTATTTTACCACTTCGGCCAAAGAGGTTGCAGAAAAAAAATGCTTTGAAAAACCTCTCTGACAATCAGGCAACTCAGCTGGGATCGTCAGAGACTTTTCAAAGCATTTTTTTATACCACCTCTTTGGCCGAAGAGGTTGCAGAAAAAAATGCTTTGAAAAGCCTCTGACGATCCCAGCTGAGCCGCGTGATCATCAGAGGCTTTTTTTTTTTTTTTACTTTTAAAAGCATTTTTTCGTCGGAAGAGGTTGTAGAAAAAATGCTTTTAAAAGTAAAAAAAAAAAAAGCCTCTGATGATCGTGCGGCTCAGCTGGGCATGGTGGGGTGGGGGTGGGGTGCAGAGATTTTTGGTACCGGTTCTCCGAACCACCCGCCGCCATCGCTACCGGATCAGACAATCCGGTCCGAACTGGGAGCATTTCATCCCTGGGTCACATGCACATGCGTGGGAGGCAGGGCACATTGAATTATGGGAGTGGGCGCACATGCCCCCCCCCAGCGCTTCCCTCGTTTTTGGCACATGACGGCAAAAAGGTTAGCCCATCACTGGCATAGAACAACTCAAAGAAGCAGTGCGAGATTGGAAGTTATGGGCATCACATACAGTAATTTAACAACTGATTCATCCAGAATTGAAAATGTGAGAGAGAGAGCACGCTCATATGTGCTGTGTCAAAAACACAGCAATTCGCTCATACGCGCTATCCACACGTGTGTGCGCCATCAAAGAGCACGGCAATCCGTCTGCGCCATCCGCGCATGTGCGTAGCATCAAAAAACACAGCGATATAGGATGGGATATAGGTCAAGCCCACCTGCAGGTCGCAACTACCGGTCCTCCCGAATCGATCTGAACCAGCTGAATCCCAACCCCCGGACACAAATGAATGGATAACATCATCACCATCATCAGAATCACAGAGACGGAAAGGACCTTAAGGATCTTCTAGTCCAGGGGTCCCCAACCTTTCGGACCGCAGGGACCACTAAATTCATAATTTTAAATCCCATGGACCACTAATATGATCTGCTTAATGACCAGCTGGGTGGGTGTGGCTAGGTGGTCATGTGACTGGGTGGGCGTGGCCAACTTGATGTCACTCGTGTCGAGGGGCGCCTCACCGGCCTCTACTCGCCCCTCCCCTCCCACCCACTCCTCGCCTGCCTGCCCAGGCTCCTTAGGGCCCCAACAGGAAGCAGTTGTTGGAGCTAAGCAGCCGCTACAAGAAAGAGTTGGCAAAACAGCTGGCTCAGTTCAAATTGGATCTGACCGAAAAGGAGGCTCAGCAGAAGCACCTCACTGAGGACTATGAGCATAGGCTTTCCAAGCAGAGGGAAGACCTGGGGGAGTGTAAGGCTAGGTACCAGCACCTGGAGGCTCAGCAGGATGAGATGGTCAGCCAGTTCCAGGCCATGATGTAGTCCCACTGGAACGAGGCCTTCCGGCTCTTCGCCATTAGTGGTGCTTCCCTCCAGCCTTCACCCAAAGCCCCGCACCAGGAGGCTGAAGCAGACCCCATGTCGGAATTTCTGCCCCCTTCCAACCCACACAAAAAGACCTCAAAGGGGGAAACTCTCTGCACCAACACAAGCGTTCATTGCACATATCTGGCCCAGGGTCAGATATGTGCCCCAGGTTTGAGGGCCCTTGATTTAGTGCAATATAAAAAATGCAAATAATTTTTCTGTGGACCACCAAAATTTTCTTGCGGACCACCAATGGTCCACGGACCACCAGTTGGTGACTGCTGTTCTAGTCCAACCCACTGCTCAAGGCAGGACACCAGAGGTGGTTTTCAGCAGATTCTGACTGGTTCTAGCGAACCGGTTGCGGAAAGTTTGAATAGTTCGGAGAACCGGTAGTAAAAATTCTGACTGGCCCGGCCCCATCTATTCTCTGCCTCCCAAGTCCCAGCTGATTGGGAGCAAATGGGGATTTTGCAGTATCCTTCCCCTGCCACACCCACCAAGCCACGCCCACCAAGCCATGCCACACCCACCAAGCCACACCCACAGAACAGATAGTAAAAAATTTTGAAACCCACCACCGCAGGAGACCTCATTGACAAACAAAGTCAATGAGGGAAGCCAGATTCATTTGATAACTAACTTAACAACTGCGGCAGTTCACTTAAGAACTGTGGCAGGAAAACTCACAAAAATGGGGCAAAATTCACATTGCCGATGTTTCACTGAGCAACAAAAATCTGGGGCTCCGTTGTGGTCGTAAGTCGAGGACTAACCGTATTCTGTTCAATGTCATGCTTAGGATTCATCTGTGTGAAACTGATTGTAGTCGACAAGGGTCACTGGCAATAAATGTCTTCTTTTTTGTTTGTTTGTTTGTTTTTCCATATTTTTTTTATTCTTTACCAAACATATGTTCTGCCCCAGCTACGGACCCCAAAGAACGCAACACACACAAAGTCTGTACAAACCTTAGTTTACTAAATTAAATCAGTCTTTTTCAAACAAAGGCTGTTAATTAACTTTCTTAACAGCCTACAAGAATCCAAAGAATAAATAATCGTAATCTTACTAGGATTGGCAGAAAGCCCAGAAGCAATTTGCAGGAAGCTGATAAGATAAGCAAGACAAGACACGAAGGTATGTGAATGAAGTTGTTCCCTGCAAATTGCTTCAGTCGGCGTTCCTCCTTAAATAGGCTAAGGGAGTGGCCAATTAGCCCCAAGCCTTACTCTCGAGGAGACCTCCTCCTGAGGAGCCACTCCTGCCTTTTGGCAGCTCTGTGTGCCCGTGCATCGAGACGAGTCTCCTCCTCTTCGTCCTCTTCACTTAAAGGAGCTTCTGGAGGTTCTGAAGGCCCTGGCTGAATCTCTGCCTCTGGCACCACATCTTCTCCAGCCTCCTCATTGTCTGACTTGAGTGCCAGCTGCACAGGCTGCTGGCGCAGCACCACACCAGCCTCCTCACTGTCGGAATCAGCTACTAGCTGCACAGGCCACTGACGGGCCACAACAACATATCAATGTGTGAACAGTCTGGTACCTGGGTGTCATACATTCTAATACAAATAAAACTAATTCATGGTTATTACATTCAGTCAACTTACATATTTCTAATAATAATGCACATTTATATTAAGTTGCAATCTGTCATTACTCAATTATTCCACGTTTTCTCTTATTATTACTTTTATTTTATTATATAAAAGGGTATACACTAATATTCCCCCTTCTCTTGCTTCTGTCACTTAATTCTAACTTTTAATCTTTATTAAAAGACGTTTTCTTTCTATCCTACCTAACTTCTAGTCATGTCACCTACCTAAAAAAGAAGAGAGAAAGAAAAGCAAATCAGAACAACCACAGAAAGGAGAAATCATCTATCCATCGCCTCTTGCCCGCTTCAATACTTTAATTGCTATGGTTTTTTTTTTTGACTTGCCTCTCAAATTCCTCTCTTGAATCTTTAACTTTGTCTGCCTCTGCTTCTTGGCTATTCAATCTAGGTATTTCTAGGTATTTCTAAATGTCTTCGTTTTTAAGGAACCGCTACTCATAGCGGTTTTAGTCACAGAATTGCTGGGTTTTCCCCCCTTGGTTATTCAGTTTTTTTAAATCTTTGAAATGGCATAAGAGGTAGATAATCTGTTGGGGATGCTTAGCTTTAGTAATGAAATGTCTCTAAGGAAACAAACAAGCTCAAAGAGCATCAAGGACCCCCTTTAGATAGAAAATCACCCAATGAAATATTTCACCGTCGCTTTCTTCATGACTACGTTGTGGGCGTAACAGCGACAAAAGGATAGCAACAGCTGACGGAATGCCGTTTATTTCCTATCCGTGAGACAACTCTACTTTCAGCAAAACGGAATTCTATGTGCCAGATATAGACTGGAAAGAATTAAGTTTTAAATATAGTTCCAAATGAACAACCAACCAACTAACTAACTATAGTCAGAGCTGAAGAGGCTTCTTGGATGAGAAGTGAAACATCCTCAAAGAAAAATCCAGAAACTCCAGTGGTCTCTTGAAACAGCACCTTTGATCCCTATAGAGGGAGAAGTAATTAAGAAAATATTGGAATGTGCAGAAATGAATAGACTAACATTGGCAATTAAGGGAAAGGAAGAACCAGAGTATTATAGGGTATGGGGGCAATTCTATCAATGGATAGAGATGAGATATAATAAAAATTAATATAAATGCAAGAATTTTGGAAAAAGTGTAATAAATTAAATTAAAATGTAAAAATAAGATAGAAATGTAGTAAGAAAATGATGGTAAACGGGGAATATGATGACACAAAATATGTATTCAGATGACACACTGAATAACTAACGATATATTATTTGTTTAAACATAAAAATAAAAAAAACTTCTTTAAAAAAGAAAAGAAACAGCACCTTTGGGACAGGTAGTCCTCAACTTACGATCAGAATTGAGCCCAAATTTCATGTCGCAAAGTGAGAAATTTGTTAAGCTAGTTTTGCTCCATGTTACAACTGAGCCATAGTGGCACAGTGGTTAGAGTGCAGTATTGCAGGCTACTTCAGCTGACTGCCGGCTGCCTGCAATTTGTAGTTCAAATCTCACTAGGGTCAAGGTAGACTCAGCCTTCCGTCTTTCCGAGGTCGGTAAAATGAGGACCCAGATTGTTGGGGGCAAGAGGCTGACTCTGTAAACCGCTTAGAGAGGGCTGTAAAGCAGTGTGAAGCAGTATATAAGTCTAAGTGCTATTGCTATTTTCTCGCTTCATTTGTTAAGTGAATCACTGAGCTCTTAAATTAGTAAAACGGTTGTTAAGTGAATCTAGACTTCCCCATTGACTTTGCTTGTCAGAAGGTCGCCAAAGGAAATCACACATTTCCGGGAGACTGCAACAGTCATAAATGCGAGTTAATTGTCAAGCATACGAATGTAAATCACATGACCACGGGGAGGCTGCAACGGTCGTAAGTGTGAAAAATGGTGGTAAGTCACTTCTTTTCAGTGCCGTGGTAACTTCGAACAGTCACTAGATGAACTGTTGTAAGTCGAGAACTTCCTGTATTCCAAAATTGGGCTAAGTGAAAGAAATGAATTCCTTTGCTGTGTTTTTATCCTAAATTTTGATGGTGGGTTACTGTGACAAGATAATTTGGGGGAAGAAACAAAGCTTCCCCATGTATGCTGTCTTGAAATAACTGTAATAGGTCAATAAATGAATTCTAAACTAACTGTGGTGACTCAATTAATTAACAAGTGGCAACTTCAAATCTCAACCAACAAATGCTCTGTCTTGCACATTGGCCAAAAAACAAAACAAAGCATAAAATACAAATTAGATGGACATGACCTTGTAGATGACTCTCACTCTGTCAAGGACCTTGGAGTACTCATTTCTAAAGATCTAAGTGCCCGAGCCCACTGTAACCACATTGCCAAAAAGGCATTAAGACTTGTTAACCTAATCTTGCGTAGCTTCTTCTCTGGTAATATTGTACTGCTAACTAAGAACATACAAAACATTTGCTAGACCAATTCTTGAATACAGCTCATCTGTCTGGAACCCGCACTGCGTATCAGACATAAATACAATCGAGAGAGTCCAGAGATATTTTACGAGAAGAGTCCTCCATTCCTCTAACTGCAATAAAATACCTTATGCCACGAGACTCAAAATTTGAGAAGAGGAGGAGAAGAAGATAGATAGATAGATAGATAGATAGATAGATAGATAGATGAAGATGGAAGGAAGAAGAAGAAGAAGAAGAGGAAGAAGAAGAAGAAGAAGAAGAAGAAGAAGAAGAAGAAGAAGAAGAAGAAGAAGAAGAAGAAGAAGAAGAGAAGATCGATAGAGTGATAGATCGATGAAGAAGGAAGGAGGAGGAAGAAGAAGAAGAAGAAGAAGAAGAAGAAGAAGAAGAAGAAGAAGAAGAAGAAGAAGAAGAAGAAGAAGAAGAAGAGGAGGAGGAGGAGGAGGAGGAGGAGGAGGAGGAGGAGGAGGAGGAGGAGGAGGAGGAGGAGGAGGAGGAGATCGATAGATCGATGAAGAAGAAGAAGAAGAAGAAGAAGAAGAAGAAGAAGAAGAAGAAGAAGAAGAAGAAGACAATGACGATGATGACAACATCCATTCAGACATGTCCATCCAAGTTTTGGCGGCTCTATGGACCAGGTCTCTCCACAACTTCCACTTCTTCTCTGAGTTGTTCTATACTCTGGCTGACCTCAGCTTTGATGGTGTCCACGCTTACACATTCTTTCCAAGAAAACTTCATAAATGTGTCCATGGAATCCCAGGAGCCCTTCCCTCTCTGTCTTTAGCAAGAGAACCACCTCTTTGTCTTGGCCAAGTAAGCATCGTCCTTCTCCTCCCTTTGATCTTCTCTAGATTGGGATGCACACCAACGTATCCCTCTCTGCCTTCCTCTCTGCTCTTCTTCACCACCAAGTCTGGAGAGGCACCTGTGCAAACCAATCTTGCAATTTGCCTAACGGGCGTTAAGCAACCCTGAAGGGAACTTCAAGGAACCATCCTTATCATCCTTATTGATCACAGGCTCAATGGTCAAGGCCATCATGAAATCTTCATGCCCTGTAAAAGTTAATGGAAGTTAACGATTAAAGCCGCACACATTGTGTTTTCCGCAGCTATATAAAGGGAAGCGTTTAAATGGACAGAGTCCTATCTTGAACTGCTTCTGTCTTTCTCCGCTGGGGACAAAATCTCTAACTAGATGCATCTTCTGCTCCACAGGGCTCACTGAGGACTCGTCCAGGGTAAGAAAGAGATCTGTTTACAAAGTACTATATAAACTGTATAAAGAATCTATGCATAAACTGCATCAACGGAGGGATAGAATCGAGATCATGTGAAGTGTTAATACCACTTTATGATGCCTTAGTAAGGCCACACTTGGAATCCTGCATCCAGTTTTGGTCGCCACGATGTAAAAAAAGATGTGGAAACTCTAGAAAGAGTGCAGAGAAGAGCAACAAAGATGATTAGGGGATGATTGGAGACTAAAACATATGAAGAACGGTTGCAGGAACTGGGTATGTCTAGTTTGATGAAAAGAAGGACTAGGGGAGACATGATAGCAGTCTTCCAATATCTCAGGGGTTGCCCCAAAGAAGAGGGAGTCAAGCTATTCTCCAAAGCACCTGAAGGCAGGACAAGAAGCAATGGGTGGAAACTCATCAAGGAGAGAAGCAACTTAGAACTAAGGAGAAATTTCCTGACAGTGAGAACAATTCATCTGTGGAACGACTTGCCTCCAGAAGTTGTGAATGCTCCAACACTGGAAGTTTTTAAGAAGATGTTGGATAACCAAAAGAGCCTTGATAGTACAGTGGTTTAGTGCACCCTGTCATTAACACAGCTGCCTGCAATTTCTGCTGGTTCGAATCTCTCCAAGGCTCAAGGTTGACTCAGCCTTCCATCCTTTCTAAAGTAGGTGAAATGAGGACCCAGTTTGTGGGGGCAATAAGCTGACTTTGTATAAAAATATACAAAAGAATGAAGGCTATTGCTTAACGCATTGTAAGTCGCCCTGAGTCTCCGGAGAAGGGCAGCATATAAATCAAATTAAAAAAAAAAAAAAACATTTGTTTTTTTGAAGTGGTGGAGAGTTTCCTGCCTAAGCAGGGGGTTAGACTAGAAGACCTCCAAGGTCCCTTCCAACTCTGTTATTCTATTCTATTTTATAATGAGAGATATATAGGAGCTACTCCTGCAACAATACTATTGTTATTATCTACAGTATATTTAGAATTCTCTTTCTATCAGGAACTCAAGGAGGTCTACACAATCTTTTCTGCACAACCACAGGAGTTATATTCATATTTTAAAAAATATATCTTTTGTAAGTATGATGGAACTTCATGGGACCAACGTCGTTGATTGCTGTAGATACGTTCTGCACGGCAGCTAAACCTTTCAAAGAACCAGAAGTCAAGCGAAATGGATATTCTGAATAAATCTAGAAGGCACAATCTAGAAGGATTCCTGCTCTGTGGAACCCTTGGATTTGGAGCTTCTCATAGACATGGTCAACAGATCTTTCAACCTGTGTTAGGCTGAAGCTGAGCTGGAACCATTACTGAAGACGCATGGTCCATCTGCGTTGGTTCCTTGAGAAATGTAGAATCATAGGACTGGAAGGAACTGAGGAGATCTTCAAAACCAATCTCCTGCCCAAGGCAGGCATTCTTATAAAGTATCCTAAACAAGATTGTCCAAGTTTTTCTTCAAACCTCCAGCGATGGTGCACCCATAATTCCAGGAGTCAAGCTGTCCCATTGTTCTCACTGTCAGGAAATTTCTCCTTAGTTTCAGATTGGATGTCTCTTCAAAACAAACTTCCACTCATTGCTTCTCGTCCTGTCCTCTGGTACTTTGGAGAAGAAGCCAACCCCCTCTTCCTTGGAACAGCCCCTCAGGTATTGGAAGACAGCTATCATGTCATCCCTAAACCTCCTCTTCATTAGGCTAAACATACCTAGTTCTCTTAACCGTTCTTCATAAAGTTTGGCCTTCCCACCTCTTCTCATCTTTGTTGCTCTTCTCTGCACCCTTTTTAGAGTGCCTCAGCATTTTTTTTAATATCATTATGATCAGAACAGGACACAGTATTCCAAGTGTGTCCCAAAGGTGATTTTTCAAGAGGCAACGGACGAGGGGTGAAATCCAGAAGATCCTGACAGGTTCTGGAGAACCAGTAGCAGATATTTTGAGCAGTTTGGAGAACCGGTAGCAGAAATTTTGAGTAGTTTAGAGAACCAGCAAATACCACCTCTGGCTGGCCCCAGAGTGGGGTGGGAATGGAGATTTGGCAGTATCCTTTCCCTGCCACGCCCACCAAGCCACGCCCATAGAACTGGTAGCAAAAAAAATTGGATTTCACCACTTGCAACGGACTTTCTGGTTTTTCTTGGAAGACGTTTCGCTTCTCATCCAAGAAGCTCCTTCAGCTCTGACTGGACGGTGGGGAAAGGTGAAGAAGCTTCTTGGATGAGAAGCGAAACGTCTTCCAAGAAAAAACAGAAAGTCCAGTTGTATCTTGAAAAAGCACCTTTGGGACAACTGTGGCCTGGATGATGGAGAATCTCCATAGTCATTCCAATTGTGGCATTAGCTGGGTATAGAGTGGTACTATCACTTCTTGTGATCTTGATGCTTGATCTCTCTGTTGATGCGGCCTAGGACCGAATTGGCTTTTTGTGAGAGCTTCATCACACTCATACTTAAGTGGTAGTCCACCAGGACACCTAGTTGCCACTCACAGTTACACAGGAGTGTACCATTCTTTGTGGTCTCGGAAGGATGCACCGAAGTGCAGCTCATCACCCAACAAAAACCTCTCAACTCCTTGCCTGAGAAGCTTTCTGGGACCCCATTGGCATGTCCCCATTGGAGTAGGTATCAAGAGGTCATTTAGCCTGCAATTGTTTGGTCTACGTTTCAGGAAATACACTCCGGAAAACTGAGGAGAAGTTACCTTTGAGCAAATATTCATGGGATGGTGATGATAACGGGCTCAAACACTGGTGGTTGTTGTTTTGGTAATTTTAAGTCAGTTTAAAAAGGTAAAGGTTCCTCTCGCACATATGTGCTAGTCGTTCCTGACTCTAGGGGGCAGTGCTCATCTCCGTTTCAAAGCCGAAGAAGAGCCAGCGCTGTCTGAAGACATCTCCGTGGTCATGTGGCCGGCATGACTAAATGTCAAAGGCGCACAGAATGCTGTTACCTTCCCACCAAAGGTGGTCCCTATTTTTCTACTTGCATTTTTTACCTGCTTTCGAACTGCTAGGTTGGCAGAAGCTGGGACAAGTAATGGGAGCTCATCCTGTTATGCGGCACTAGGGATTCGAACCGCTGAACTGTCGACCTTTCTGATCGACAAGCTCAACGTCTTAGCCACTGAGCCACCGCATCCCTGTTTAAGTCAGCTCAAAAGTCAGTT
>NW_027256887.1:4699738-4792238 GCF_029215685.1 Pituophis catenifer annectens
GGGCTGATTAATTTGTAGCCCATATATTGTACAAAACCAGGCAGTGTGGATAGTTGATGGTTCCATAAAATGGGTGAAATTCAGGGCCAGTGGATTAACTGACTCATCGAGAGATCAGTTAATCGTGGACTATCCTTTGATTATATCACATAAGGGAAGAGGATCTTCCTTTGACCTTGTCAAAATGCAGAATAACAAAGTTGGAAGCAATGGTGTAGCCATATCGGTGGGCACACGAGCTGAGCTTGGGCAGCTGATTTTCAGGCCTTCTGGGCCTACTGGAAGTAGGAAAACAGGCTGTTTCCTGCTTCCGGAGGCCCTCGGGGGGTGGGGGAGGCCCGTTTTTTTCTCTCCCCAGGCTCTAGAGCCTTTCTAGGACCTTGGGGAGGGCAAAAATGGCCTTCCCTGCCCACCCACCCCCGGAGGCCCCAAGGAGGCCCCCCAGAGGCCGGAAACGGCCCGTTTGCTGACTACCAGTGGGACCAGAAGGCCCGTTTTTTGCTCTCCCCAGCCTCCAGAGCCTTTCTAGGAGCCTGGGGAGGGAGATCCCACCAGACGTTGGCAAACGGGCCATTTCCGGCCTCCAGAGGGCCTCCACGGGGGGTAGGGAAGGCCGTTTTCACCCTCCCCAGGCTCCTAGAAAGGCTCTGGAGGCCGGGGAAGAACAAAAAACAGGCCTACCGGGCCCACCGGGCCATCACGTGCTAGGAGCATGGGAAAGCGGAGGAGTCGCATGCGCAGGGCTGGGGCACATAGAATTATGGGTGTGGGCATGCATCTGTGCATATTGGAAGGTTGCTATCATGTCACCCCTAGTCCTTCTCTTAGGCTAGACATACCTACCTCCGGCAACCATTCATTGTACGATTTAGCCTCCAGTCTTCTAATCTAATCAATCTCCCAAATACAGTTGCAGTTGTCTCAGCTAAAGGTAAAGGCAAAGGTTCCCCTCGCACCTATGTGCTAGTCATTCCCGACTCTAGGGGGCGGTGCTCATCTCCGTTTCAAAGCCAAAGAGCCAGCGCTGTCCGAAGACGTCTCCGTGATCATGTGGCCGGCATGACTCAATGCCAAACGTGCACAGAACGCTGTTACCTTCCCACCAAAGGTGGTCCCAATTTTTCTACTTGTATTTTTTACGTGCTTTTGAAGTGCTAGGTTGGCAGAAGCTGGGACAAGTCACAGGAGCTCACCCTGTTATGTGGCACTCAGGAGTCAAACCACTGAACTGCCGACCTTTCGATCGACAAGCTCAGTGTCTTCGTAGTAGGAGAATATCGAAACGATTGAAAAATGTCCGTATTCGAACTGTTGCATTAATGCTCCGTTGGCTTTTCAGGTGTACTCCACAAAGAGTCAAAAGTGCTGCTCTTCACTTGTTTCCGGTGGCTTCCTGGTTACCTGCATATCAGATAAAGAATTGGCTTCTTAGCGACATCGTTTCGGGAATTAGCACAGGATTGGTCGCCATTTTACAAGGTAGCTGTTTTAAGTTCTGGTTAATAAATGTGGTTTTTTTTTTTCTCTGCACGAGATACTGTCCTCACCACCCCGACTTACGGCCACGAATGACCTCAAAATTTCTCTTGCTAAGCAAGAGGAAGTGAGTTTTTGAAGTGAGTTCTGCCCCATTCTGCGGCCTTTCTCGCCACCGTTGTTAAGTGAATTCTTGCAGTGGTTAAGTTGGTATCATGGTTGTTAAGTGAATCTGGCTTCCCCATTGACTTTGCTTGTCAGAAGGTCTCAAAGGGGGAATCACGTGACACACACACCCAGGACACTGCAACCATCATAAATATAAATAAATAACTTTATTGTCATTGTACGTGTATACACAGTATACCCATACAACGAAATTCACGTAACACCCAAAGACCAGGTCCAACACACATAACAATCCCCAAATACACTCCCATCCACCACAATTTCCCACCCCTAAACCACCCAAACATCCACACAACAGACCAAGTAATACTGTCCAACAGCTCACTGATGGTGGCCCTTTAGTTCATTGTTGAGTGCAATTATAGCTCTGGGATAAAAACTATTCGGAAAACGTGTGGATCGAGTTTTAATTGTTCCGTATCTTCTGCCAGAAGGCAACAGTCCAAAAAGATTGTAAGCAGGATGGGAAGAGTCTCTGGGAATGTTATGCAACTTTCTCAAACAGCGAGATTCAAAGATGTCGTCCATGGCTGGTAGCTGGAGTCCAATGATATTCTGGAGAGTTTTAATGACTCTCTGTAGAGCTTTTTTGTCCGCTACAGAGCTGCTCCCATACCATGCAAGAATGCCGTATGTCAGGACACTCTCAATGGTGCTGCGATAGTAGGACAGAAGGAGATGCTGAGATAGATTTATCTTCCTGAGCATTCTCAGGAAGTACAGCCTCTTCTGTGCCTTCTTCACAAGCATTTTAGCATTAACATAAGTACATGCCAGTTGCCAAGCTTCTACATTTTGATCACGTGATCCTAGGGATTGCTGCAACCGTCGTGTGAAAAATGGCCATGTCATTTTTTCCCCAGTGCCGTTGTAACTTCAAACAGTCAGTAAATGAACGATTGTAACTCAAGGACTATCTGTATTTTTTCACTCATACTATTTATTTATTTTTCTCTTTTCCTGAAGGTCTAGCATTCGCTTTATTGGCAAACGTCCCTCCGAGTTATGGACTCTACGCAGCCTTTTTCCCTGTGGTTGTATATTTCTTCTTCGGCACTTCCAGACATATATCAGTCGGTACGTTGAACTAAATTCCAGTTGAACTTGGGGGCGAAGTTTTTAATTAGCCTCACAATAGAACATGCTCCTGTTGTGGCCCGTTAGCAGCCTGTGCAGCTAGTAGCTGATTCCGACAGCGAGGAGGCTGGTGTGGTGCCAGAGGCGGGGATTCTGCTAGGGCCTTCAGAACTTCCAGAAGCTCCTATATGTGAAGAGGAAAAAGAGGAGGAGCCACTTCTCGATGCACGGGCGCACAGAGCTGCCAAAAGGCAGGAGTGGCTCCTCAGGAGGAGGTCTCCTCAAGAGTAAGGCTTGGGGCTAATTGGCCACTCCCTTAGCCTATTTAAGGAAGGATGACGACTGAGGCAATTTGCAGGGAACAACTTCGTTCACTCTCCTTCGCGTCTCGATCTTAGTTCTCTTATCAGTTTCCTGCAAATTGCTTCTGGGCTTTCTGCCAACCATAGTAAGATTACGATTATTTATTTTTTGGATTCTTGTAGGCTGTTAAGAAAGTTAATGAACAGCCTTTGTTTGAAAAAGACTGGTTTAATTTAGTAAACTAAGGTTTGTACAGACTTTGTGTGTGCTGCGTTCTTTGGGGTCCGTAGCTGGGGCAGAACAGCTCCACCGAACTGATGCTCAAATGACATAGTTTATGATCAAGTGCAGCCGAGAAGAACCACAAAATATGGGCTCAGGGGTCATAATCACGTACAAGGCAGGCGGCATAAATACGTGGCATAGGGTGATTTTTATGACTGTGAGGGATTATCAAGCACAAAAAGGACCTAAAATTCTATCAAATAGAGATGTGTATATAGTGGTGGGTTGCTACCGATTCGCCCCAGTTCGGGCGAATCAGTAGTAGCCGCGGCGTTAGGCTCCGCCCACCCACCCGGATGTCATCAAATACAATCTGCACATGCATATAAGTGGCGCCCAGGTGAGCAAAGCGGTAGCAAAAGTAAGTGAAACTCACCCCGATGTTCTTGCACAGAACAATATCATGTCTCGATTAAATGTTCTATTTGCTTTCATACGGGGAATTATTCCATGCAGGTTCTACAAAGCCTATTTTAACATTTGGGTTGTACAGCAAGTTGTGGTTGAGCGATTGGTACATCCGAGGGGAGGGAGATGTGGTTTACAGGTAGTCCACCACTTATGAACAGTTGCTTAGCAACCGTTCAAAGTTTGAATTGACTCAAAAAAAAAAAAAGAGGGGGACACTGATGACCTGGATTTGAAGTTCCATGGTCAAGGGGCCAAATGTAGGGTGCTCGGTCACATTTAGGGGCGTTTGCAGTGTCCCGTGGTCATGTGACCATGTGTTATGATGGCACTTACTTTTGGGTTTTGGCAAAATGGCATCATAGCGGACTATAGGTTCGCTTAACCATGATGCCTTAATGACTGTGGCGCGGTGGTTAAGAGATCCAATGGTCTGGAAGATGGAAGGAGAGAAGGGAATGTTGAGACTCTAGAAAGAGTGCAGAGAAGAGCAACAAAGATGATTAGGGGATGATTGGAGGCTAAAACGTAGTAAGAACGGTCGCTGGAATTGGGTATGTCTAGTTTAATGAAAAGAAGGACTAGGGGAGACATGACAGCAGTGTTGCAATATCTCAGGGGCTGCCCCAAAGAAGAGGGGGTCAAGCTATTCTCCAAAGCACCTGAAGGCAGAACAAGAAGCAATGGGTGGAAACTAATCAAGGAGAGAAGCAATCCAAAATTAAGGAGTGACAGTGAGAACAATTAACCAGTGGAACAACTTGCCTCCAGAAGTTGTGAATTCTCCAACACTGGAAGATTTTAAGAAGAGATTGGATAACCATTTGTCTGAAGAGGTGTAGGGTTTCCTGCCTAAGCAGGGGGTTGGACTCGAAGACCTCCAAGGCAGTGGTGAAATGTAAAATTTGTTACTACTGGTTGTGTGGGCATGGCTTGGTGGGGGGGAGGGTTTAATGTGACTGGGTGGGCGTGGCCAACTTTTTTTTTCTTTTTACTTTTAAAAGCATTTTTTCTACAACCTCTTCGGTCGAAGAGGTTGCAGAAAAAAAAATGCTTTTAAAAGCCTCTGACGATCAGGCAACTCAGCTGGGATCGTCAGAGGCTTTTAAAAGCTTTTTTTTTTTTCTACAACCTCTTCGGCCGAACCGGGAGCATTTCACCCCTGCTCCAAGGTCCCTTCCAACTCTGCCCTTCTATTCTTGTCAGAAGAAGAGAACCAGATCAAGATAGTTAGCTACAGTGGGCATGAATGCCCCATTGGGAGATCTCTGAGAGATCTCCTTAAGGACAGATCACTATGAGAGTCAACAAGGACTCTCCGTCGTCCATCATCCTTTTCAGGGCTGTGATAGCTTTATAATCCTTCGCTAGCTTGGGTGGTATAAAAGTCACAAGAACTGTTTGATAGACAGATCATGTAAAGCAGAGGTGGGATTCACTTACCTTCCCTACCGGTTCGCAAAAGGTAGGCTCTGTACACCCGCAGTAGTTGCGCATTACATCTGGGCAGGTGGGCGGAGCCTCCCTCAGTCGCCGCTATCAGTTCGCGTGATCCGGAGAGAACTGGCTGAATCCCACCACTGATGTAATGTCAATCATGTCACACAGGACCTTTCCCCATCCTGAGTCTGATGGTAGGAGGAGCAGTTATCAACATGGTCCCGGATGAACCTGGGAACACCAATGGCGCAATGAACAATTCATCGCTAAACCAGGAAAGAGTCATGGTGGCGGTATCCGTCACTGTCCTGGCTGGCATCTTTCAGGTAAGTGTTTTCTGTATGAATGTATCCTCTTTTTTTTAGCATTTAAAATTATCCCAAAGCTGGTACCAATTGTCCAAATATTGTCCTATCCTTCTCCTTTTTTTAGACTGTGCAGAAATGAATAGATTAACGCTAAGAATAAAAGATAAAGAGGAATCGGTGTATTTCAAGACATGGGGAAGATTCTATGTATGGTTAGAAATGAAATATGAATAAAAGATGATAGACAAACAAATTAGATAAGAGAAGGATGAATGAGGGAAAAGACAAAAAGAATTAGACACCCAGATGACACCAGAGTAAATGGAAAAAAGGGATGGGGGGTGGTGAGATAGAAGGTTATAATATAAATGTACAATGATGATGATAGAGGTGATAGACTAGATCAGATATCTTCAAACTTGACAGTTTTAAGACTTGTGGACTTCAACTCCCACAATTCTCCAGCCGGCCGGGAGTTGAAGTCCACAAGTCTTAAAGCTGCCAAGTTTGAAGATCTCTGGACTAGATAAAACTGAAAGGAAATTGGAAAGAAAGTATATAGTAATATAAAATTGGGGATGCTCGGATACCAAATAGGGGAAATATTGGACAACAAAAGGGAAAGAAAGAAGAGAGGAGTAGAGGGTAAGATAGAAGAGGAGAGGGAGAGAGAGGAATGGAAGAAAGGGGAAAGGAGAGGAAGAAAAGAGAGGGGAAAAGAGTAGGAGAGAAGGTTAGAAAGGGGGAAAAGAGTGGAGGAGTGGGGGGAAAGTAAGGGGAAGTAGGGAAGAGGAAGGAGAGGAGGAAGGAAGAAAGTAGGAGAGGGGAGGAGGTAGGGAAGGGAAAGAAAGAAGGAGAAGAAGATTTTTTGTAAAAAAATCTCCCCCCCCCAAAAAAAAAACCTATCCCAAAGCTGGTACCAATTGTCCAAACATTGTCCTATCCTTCTCCTCTTTAGCTCAGATGCGTATCTGTTAGGTAGCATCATAAAATCTTCCTGTCCTGTCCTCAATGGAAGTAGTAACTACAATGCAGAGAAAGGACCCTAAGTTCAGTGGTGGGATTCAAATAATTTAACAGCTGGTTCTCTGCCCTAATGTTCAGCTGGGTGGATGTTGTCAAGTGGGCATGGCCAGGGGCGGGACCGCACTCAGCGTCCTGCAGCACTCTGCCAGTCAAGATGGGGCATCGGGGGGCACGATGCTCCTTGTGCCCAGTTTTGGGCCTGGAAGGTCTCCTGCACCATCCTGAAAGCCAAAACGGGCCACCAGGGGACTCCTGGGAGGGGAGGGGCAGGTCAGCCAGAGGTGGGATTAGGCGGTTCTCCAAACTGGGCAAAAAGTTAACAACCGGTTGGCCTGAACCGGTGCGAACCGGCTGAAGCCCACCACTGCCTTAGTTCTAAGGGCATGTTCAGAAGTATGAAAAGAATCTCGAAATTTTCAGGACTATTTCATGAAAGGAATAGTCGTAAGTTGAGGACTACCCGTCTCCAAAATTCACAACTTCCTTCCGTTGGATCAAAAGTAATTGATTTTAAAAAGAAATAGAAAAGAAGCTGATAGTTTTTTAAAAAAAAACAGGCAGGAAGGAGGACAAAATTATTCACTATGATTCACTATTTAAATATTATTTTTATTTACTGAAATAGCAATCCTATATTAAGTAATATCCTACAAATGTAGGAGATGTAGGAGAAGGAATGGCAGAAACTGGGGATGGAGTCAAAAGAGGGATCAGCCTAGAATCGCGACGTGGTCACAAACAGACCAAATCCAGCCTCCCTTGAATTCCATTAACCAGTATTGTCTGTAGAGATGCTCAGTCATCCAGGTCATGGTTGTCCCAAAGGTGCTTTTTCAGGAGGCAACTGGACTTCATTTTTTTTTCTTTTGAAGATGTTTCGCTTCTCATCCAAGAAGCTTCTTCAACTCTGACAGGACAGTGGGGAATGGAAAGATTTATATTCCTTGCAGACAGCTGGAAAAATTGCAGAGTACAGAAACCATTTGCACTACTCGCGTGACCCCGAAGACACAGACAAACCTCCAAGTGGCCTCAACGACCCTCTAAAAAGGATGCAAATGACCAGCTGTCTGCAAGGAATATAAATCCTTCCATTCCCCCACCATTCAGTCAGAGCTGAAGAAGCTTCTTGGATGAGAAGCAAAACGTCTTCAGAAGAAAAAAACAGAAAGTCTAGTTGCCTCCTGAAAAAACACCATTGGGACACCAGCATCTAATTCCAAGCAGGGACTAATAGTTAGTTAAGAAGATTTCAGTGCATAGGATTTTAGTAATAAATCAGCATAATTGAACCTTTTCTTGTGGACCTGTCTTTCGCTCCTGATACAAAATGATTTCTATCCCAGCAAAAAAAAAATGTCTACTGTTCAATTTTCAGTTTTTCCCGAGTAATCATCAAGATCCTTGTTTCTTTTTCTGTCTCTAATGTCCTTATTCTTCTGTTCCAGTTAGTCCTGGGTGCTTTACGCTTCGGCTTCATCGTCATCTATTTATCTCAGCCATTAATCAGTGGATTTACTACGGGTGCTGCGATACACGTTTTTGTGTCTCAACTGAAGTTCATTTTTCAACTACCAGTTGAGCCGTTTAATACACCTCTGGGACTCATCTGGGTGAGTGTTACAAACTCTGAATCCTTATTTCTCAGGAAACGTCTCCGATTTGTTATTATGCGTTGTTGTTGCCGTTGTTTTTCAAGCACAGGTAGTTGTCAACTCACAACCATTTGTTAGTGAAGGTTGTAAAATGGGACTATATTCACTTAACAACCGTGCTGCTTAGTAATGTACATTTGGGGCTCAGTTGTGGTCATAAGTCAAGGACTCCCCGCAACCACAACAAAAGCTCTTGGCTATTCAAGTGCCATGTGCAGAGGGTAAAAAACGGGCTACTTCCTGGTTAAAACCAGGAAGTAATGACATCCGGGCAGATGGGTGGAGCCTCACGCTGCCGCCACGACCAGTTTGCCGAACCACGCACCGCCGCTGCTTCTACTGGTTCGCACGAGCCAGACAGAATCAGCAGGATTTCACCACTGGGTTCATCCTATTATGTCCTGGAGGGTCAGGTCTTAATCCCATCATCCTGGAGCTGAAGGTCTTTTGTCTTGTAGATAGGCTGACCCAGTCTTTCTTAATGGGCACCAAATGTGGACAGGGAGCTGCTTTCTGTCTTCAAAAAATATGTTTCTTCTTTTATCATCCAGGGAAATAAAATATTCTGCCTTTTTAATATTTCCTAAAATATTTCATTATTCTGGGAGGGGCTTGGCTTCCCACACGCACGAAGCCGACACTTCAAAACACAATTTGTGATTCTCCTTTGTCATTTGCAACTACATCGTCTTAATACCCAGCCCTTTCTTCCTTTTTAACAGACCCTGAAAAGTATATTTGAGCAAATCACCAATACCAACATCGCGGATTTAGTCACCGCGCTCATTATCTTAGTCGTTGTGAGTGTGGTCAAGGAACTGAACGACCGTTACAAAGCCAAACTCCCGGTACCGATTCCTATCGAAGTCATTGTGGTAAGAACACCTCCGTTTCTTTTGCGAGCTAAAGTAGACCATTTTAAATTTTTTAAAAATTAGATATTTTGGGTTCGGTTCACGTCTATCATTTGTTCAAATAATGGCATCCTCGATTGGGGTCAGGTTAAAAGAAAATCAAGATGGCGGCCACAATCACATGACTGAAGCTTTTTGTTTAATATGAAGCACATAAGACAGGAATGAGGGTTCAGTCATGGCCACCATCTGGATTTATGTGAACTGACTACCTGTAGAAGAAAAAAAAACCAGAATATTGTCACTTTCCACCTCTGGATCCAAGCTATAAGACTATAAATAAATGGTGGGCTCCTTGGTGCTCTCAGAACTTGGTTGTTTTCGTAAAGACGTTTCATTACCCAACTAGGTAATATCATCAGTGAAAGGAGTTAGAGGAGTTATTGTCACCTTGAATGTACACTAATCCGCATACATTAAAATGAAATGAGTTGGGTTTGCTCTCTGTTTTCTACTTAAGTGGTTTGCCCTGTCAGTGTTGATGGGAGTGTTCTTGGTGGTCCCTTAATTAGGCCATTGTTTACTGTTAGCTTGTTTGTCTGAGTTGGTAGCTTCTTGACTGGAGTATTGTTTACTTCTTGTTTGTTGGCTTAGTATTGGTGTTCATCTCTGCTTATTGATTGCTGACAAATTTTTGGTCTTTTGGTTTCCATTTTGGTTTTTGATTGTCTCTTCTGAATGGTGTGTAAATGTTGTTTATGATTCTGTGCCTGTTGATGGCTGATTTTTTTTTTTTAATTTGATTTATATGCCGCCCTTCTCCGGAGACTCAGGGCGGCTTACAATGCGCTAAGCAATAGCCTTCATTCTTTTGTATATTTATACAAAGTCAGCTTATTGCCCCCACAAACTGGGTCCTCAATTTACCTACCTTAGAAAGGATGGAAGGCTGAGTCAACCTTGAGCCTTGGCGAGATTCGATCCTGCAGTAATTGCAGGCAGCTGGTCTTAATAAGAGGGTGCTTTAGACCACTGTACTACCAAGGCTCTGATTTGTCTGAATGTCAGACTTCCAGACTTTGTCTCACATTTTTGGACTTGGCTTAGTCCATGTTCAAATTTCCCAGTTGAAACTACGGTTAGGTTGGTCCACGTGTTGAGAAATTAAGGAGTTTTAATCACGTCTCCTGCTTGCTAGTTAGTGATCCTGGCTACGCTCTGCTATTCTTCTGCCTGTTTGTCCTCCACGGCACAACTTACAGTCCTTACACTGTATGTTGTCGATGGCTCCTGCTTTTTCTTCTTGAGCTGCTGGGTCTTTTCTTTGATTTAGGACCGTGATGACGAACCTACGGCACACGTGCCACAGCTGGCATGAGGAGCCCTCTCGCCCAACTCAGCTCCACTGCGCATGTGCGCGTGCCTCCCGCCGGCCAGCTGATTTTTGGGTCTCTGCCACACATGCACGGGGGGCGGGACACATGCGGGAGATGTGCACACATGCAAGGGAGGTTGCACGTGCATGCATGGGGGGTGGGAGTCACGTACGCATGGCTGAGGGTCACACATGCATGTGCAGGGGGTGGGGGAGTGCAGGGGGAGTGGCACAGACCTCCCCGTGGCGCAATTTTGATCCCAGGAGGCTGCAGGGAGGCCTACTAGGTCCAAAATGGGGCACGGAGGGAGCGCCGTGCCCCCCCATGGCCCGTTTTTGGTCCCAGAAGGCCACAAAGAGCAAAGCACAGCCCTGTTGCAAACCAGTAGTAAAGGTAAGTAGAACCCACCCTTGGACCACGGAGACATGTTCGGACAGCGCTGGCTCTTCGGCTTTGAAACGGAGATGAGCACCGCCCCCTAGAGTCGGGAATGACTAGCACATATGTGCAAGGGGAACCTTTACCTTTTCAATCCAACAGGTGATTTCACCTTACTGGGTTGCCATGTGAATTACAGCCTAAGTTTGCTGTTTTCTCCTAACATCTTAAGGCAATCACCGTCTCATTCCTGTGATTTTTAGCTGCTCCTTTGGGCTAAATGTTGAGCTTAAACCCTGTACTTTAAAAAATATACTTCAAGATAAAAGTTTCTACACAAGAGTCCCTAGAGAGCAGCAAATAGTTTTGTATGTATTTGCTGCCATCTAGTGGTCAATCAGATCCTTGCGTAATAGATACTATAAAGATAAATGGGTAAAGGTTTCTTCCCTGTTCAGTTGTGTCGGACTCTAGGGGGCGATGCTCATCTCCGTTTCTTGGCCAAGGGAGCCAGCATTGTCTCAAGACATTTTTTGTGGTCATGCGGCCAACATGACTACGCTAAGGCACAATGAATGTTGTTACCTTCCCATTGAAATGGTACCTATTTATCTACTCGCATTTGCATGCTTTCGAACTGCTAGGTGGGCAGAAGCTGGAGCAAGGAACGGGAGCTCACCCCATCACACAGCACTGGGGTCTCAAACTGCCGTCCTTCTGGTTGACAAGTCCAGCATCTTAACCGCTAGGCAACCAGGCCCAATAAATGCTATAACCCTGACCTTAATCAACCCAAATTGTATTTTCCTCAATAGTGAAAAATTAGTTTGTTCCTCAGTTGGGAGAACTCTCATTTTCCCATGGACACGAAAAGGAAATGACCCCATCAACCCTTATTGTTAAAACATCTCCATCCATTCAAACCCACAAATCTGGGTTCAGGTTTCGGAGGATTTCAAGCATAAAGACAATGAAAACCTTAATGACTTTGCTCCATCATTCATGGTGAAAGGACAGGCTAAAGTTAAATAGGCAATCAGTCTTTCTTTAAGAGCTGGCACTCTTAAATAACTCTTACAATAAGGCGATGATAAATACTCAAATAGGGACTCAGTGGCTAAGATGCTGAGCTTGTCAATCGAAAGGTCGGCAGTTCAGCGGTTCGAATCCCTAGTGCTGCATAATGGGGTGAGCTCCCGTTCCTTGTCCCAGCTTCTGCCAACCTAGCAGTTCGAAAGCAGATAAAAAATGCAAGTAGAAAAATAGGGACCACCTTTGATGGGAAGGTAACAGTGTTCCGTGCGCCTTTGGTGTTGAGTCATGCTGACCACATGACCATGGAGACATCTTTGGACAGCGCTGGCTCTTCGGCTTTGAAACGGAGATGAGCACCGCCCCCTAGAGTCAGGAACGACTAGCACATACATGCGAGGGGAACCTTTACCTTTACCTTACTAAATACTTAAATAGACCCAGTGGTGGAATTCAATATTTTTTACTACCGGTTCTGTGGGCGTGGCTTGGTGGGCATGGCAGGGGAAGGATACTGCAAAATCCCCATTCCCACCCCAGTCCAGAGGAAGGATACTGCAAAATCCCCATTCCCACCCCACTCCAGGGGAAGGATATTGCAAAATCTCCATCCCTACCCAACTCTGGGGCCAGCCAGAGGTGGTATTTGCCGGTTCTCCAAACTACTCAAAATTTCCGCTACCGGTTCTCCAGAACCTGTCAGAACCTGCTGGATTTCACTCCTGAATAGCCCCTTGAAAATTTGTAAAGCTTTTTTAAAATTGTTTTGTTGTGCTTCTTTCCAGACAGTCATAGCAGCTGGACTATCTTACGGCTTTAATTTCAAAGAAATATTCGAGGTAGATACTGTTGGAACATTAGATGTCGGGTAAGTAGACACTATACTGTATATATTAATGGAAACAGATAGCTTTGAGGTTGTTTTTCCCTTCTTACTCAAATTTAGCCACAGTTATAATTTGGAAGAGCTTCCACAGTCCAATTTAAATGCTTTGTAAATGGAATCCACCACATGGGCTGTAAGTTTAAGCATACAAGGTAGTCCCTGTGGTGGGCTGCTACCGGTTTGGACCGGTTCGGGAGAACCGGTAGTTCTGACGATCAGCTGGCTCCTCCTCCCTGCCCCCGCCGCATCCTGTCCTTTATTTCCTTCTTTCTGGCTCAGCTGATTCATGCAGCACAGCTGATTTCTGCACCTCTGCTGTTCTACTTACTGGGGCGGCCTTAGAAGGTAAGCAGCTGAGCTTCAAATTGCTGTATTTTGAACACTGCGCGTAAGCACGTTAGCCGCACGCTTTGCACGCACGCTCACAGAACTGGTTATTAAATAGGTTGCAGCCCACCACTGCTTACAACCCGTCCATTACCCAACTAGGCAACATCATCAGTGCTAGAAGGGAATGTGGTTTGTACTGATGATGTTACTTAGGTTTTTTTTTTTTTTAATTAGATTTATATGCCGCCCTTCTCCGGAGACTCAGGGCGGCTTACAATGCGTTAAGCAATAGCCTTCATACTTTTGTATATTTTTACAAAGTCAGCTTATTGCCCCCACAAACTAGGTCCTCAATTTACCTACCTTAGAAAGGATGGAAGGCTGAGTCAACCTTGAGCCTGGCAAGATTCGAACTTACTAATTGCAGACAGCTGGAATTAAATTACAATGCCTTAGTCTCCTGAGCTATCCAGGCTCCTTAGTTGGGTAATGAAACGTCTGCAGGAAAACCACCAAGCCCAGAGAGCACCAAGGACCCCACACCCTTGAATCACCCCCTCAAAGGACTTTTGCAGAGTGATTCTCTCCCCCACCCCCACCCCCACTGATGGTACAATCTGGCTTGATTGCTCAACGGCGATCTGGTGAAGCGGGCACAGCAGCGCCTGCATTTTCTGCGTTGCATGAGAAAAGTACATCTCCCTTCCACTGTCCTTACCACTTTCTATAAACTGAGGGACGATCGAGAGCATCCTGTCATATTGCATTACTATGACCACTAGATGGCAGCAAATACATACAAATCTATTTGCTGGTCTCTAGTGGCTCTTCCTCTAGAAGCTTTACTGCTTCAGACAGGAAGGCGGTGCAGAGAGTGGTGAGGATAGCAGAAAAGATTATTGGTAGTTCACTCCCTTCTATCCAGAACATTGCATATAAACGATGCTTGAGCAGGGTCCCCAGGATTGTCCGGGACGCTACACGTCCTTTTCCTTGTTACCTTCTGGGAGGGAGCTTCGTGATATCCGAAGCAAAACATCCAGATTCAGCCACAATTTAGTTCTATGTAGCATCAACCTTGTGAATTCTCAAGCTTCCTCTTTCTGCTACTTATCCAAAATGGACAGCAATTAATATTTATATGCATTAATATGTTAGGGTGGGACGCGATGGCTCAGTGGCTAAGACGCTGAGCTTGTCGATCGAAAGGTCGGCAGTTTGGCAGTTCGAATCCCTAGTGCCGCATAACAGGGTGAGCTCCTGTTACTTGTCCCAGCTTCTGCCAACCTAGCAGTTCAAAAGCACGTAAAAAATGCAAGTGGAAAAATAGGGACCATCTTTGGTGGGAAGGTAACAACATTCGTTCACCTTTGGCATTTAGTCATGCCGGCCACATGACCATGGAGACGTCTTCAGACAGCGCTGGTTCTTCGGCTTTGAAACGGAGATGAGCACTGTCCCCAAGAGTTGGGAACAACTAGCACATATGTGCAAGAGGAACCTTTACCATTTATATGTGTGTTATGTATGTGTACACTTTTGAGAGCAGGCAACAGAATTTCATTTTTAATGTGTGCCAGGGTGCCCACAGGGAAAAAAAAATGACACTAATCTTATCTTAGCCACGGTGGCGCAGTGGTTAGAGTGCAGAACTGCAGGCTACATCTGCTGACTGCCGGCTGCCTGCAATTTGGCAGTTCGAATCTCACCAGGCTCAAGGTTGACTCAGCCTTCCATCCTTCCGAGGTGGGTCAAATGAGGAGCCAAATCGTTGGGGGCAAGAGGCTGACTCTGTAAACTGCTTAGAGAGGGCTGTAAAAGCGCT
Source organism: Pituophis catenifer annectens (assembly GCF_029215685.1). Classification (NCBI taxonomy): domain Eukaryota; kingdom Metazoa; phylum Chordata; class Lepidosauria; order Squamata; family Colubridae; genus Pituophis; species Pituophis catenifer. Next base: position 4,714,587 of record NW_027256887.1, read on the forward strand.
GTGAAGCGGTATATAAGTCTAAGTGTTATGTCTATTGCTATCTTAATCCAAACAAGCGGTGCTTGGGTTGCACCATTGAGTTACCAACTTGATTTTTTTTTTAACCATGTCCTGCAGAGCTTCCTGGATCCATAAATGCAGGGGACAAAATGTCAACTAACCGGGTCCAAAAGTATCTCTCTCTAACTTAGCCATCTGTATTGAGTCAACCAGTGTTACCAAAACGACACACGGTCTCCATTTTAAATACCTCCTGTGCTTTCATTCTAGATTTCAAGCTCCCGTGGCTCCCGATCTCAAGTACTTTGAACGTGGTCTGGGAGACAGTATCTCTATCGCCATTGTCGGCTTCGCCGTTGCCTTTTCGGTGGCGAAGGTTTATTCCATTAAGCATGATTACTCCATAGATGCCAATCAGGTAAGCATCTAGCAAGTGCCGGATCTGCCACTTCGCTCCCGCTTCTTACCATGCTCCATGCCAGCCTGCTGTAGACCCAAAAATGGAAGCCCTTGGGAGCGGGGAAGGGGGAAGTCTTTAAGCCAGGGGTGTCAAACTCAATTTTATTGAGGGCCACATTGGGGTTGTATTTGACCTCAGGGGCCGGGGTGGGCGTGGCCAGAGTGGACACGGCCAGCTTCACATCACTCGTGTCAGGGACGTCTACAGGGGTGGGCTTTGGATCCTTTAGCACTGGGTTCGCTGCCCCGTTGCTGGGTGGGCATGGCCATAGTTGGTGTGGCCTAGTCAGTTGCCTGCACCACGGCGGGGAGGGCATTTTCCCCCTCCCCAGGCTCTGGAGGCTTTCCTCAAGCCTCCGGGAGGGTGAAAACTGCTTCGCCCGGGATCCAGAGGCCCTCCGGAGGCCGGAAACAGGCCCGTTTCTGGACTTCCGGAACCTCTGGTAGGCCCGTTTTTTGCCTTCTCAGACCCTGCGCGTGGCCCCTGCACTTACTTGGAATGATGAATGGGCCGCATGGAGACTCCTGGGAGGGGTGGGAGTGGTGGGGAAGGGCGGGGAGGGGCAGGGCATGTGGGCGTGGCCAGCCAGGGATGGTATTTGGGGGTTCGCCGAACTGGTAATCCTTGGCTAGAGGATCGCCTGAACCCAGCTGAACCCCCCAGGAGCCCACCCCTGGACATCTGTGGTGGCCCGTGTGTTGTGCCAGTGAAAACGGGCTGCGCGCAGCTCTCCCGAGTTCTGTTTTTGCTGGCAGAGGCAGTGCAGGCCAGTACTTTGCTGTTTCCAGTGTAGCCCCACTGGCCAGATCTAAGCATCCCATGGGCCGGATTTGGCCCACAGTCCTTGAGTTTGACACCCCTGCGCTAAGCAATTTGTGCCAGCCAGAGACAACACTTCAAGGACACCCGGTCCGAAAGAAGAATGCAACTGCATTCTAAGGACGGCTGTTCAGAAAACATCTGGTTTGAATATGATGGGGATACAAGAGGACTAACAGGAGGGAAAGTATGGGAAACTGGTCGTAAGTCACTTTTTTTCAGTGCTGTTGTGACTTCAAATGGTCACTAAGCGAACTGTTGTAAGTCGGGAACTCTCTGTATTACCTTGCAGTACATGTGTATGTGTGTGTTTTAAAGGAATTGGTCGCCTTTGGAATCAGCAACATCTTTGGAGGGGTGTTCAAAGGATTTGCGGCAAGCACTTCGCTCTCTAGGTCTGGAGTCCAAGAAAGCACTGGAGGGAAGACACAGGTATTGGGTGATTTAAGCTTTTGCGGTAAATGAATTACCCAGAGTTATTTTAGAGGAAGTGTGTTAACCAAGGTTTTTTTTTTTGTCCTGCAGGTCGCTGGACTCCTCTCGGCTCTCATTGTCATGATTGCTATCTTAGCCATTGGATATCTCTTGGAACCACTGCAAAAGGTACTGACTTTGGGGCTTAGTGGTTGGGTTGGGTTGGGTTGCATTGGGTAGGGTTGCATTGGGCTGGGTTGCGTGGGTTATGTTGTGTTGTGTTGGGTTGTGTTGGGTTGTGTTGGGTTGTGTTGTGTTGTGTTGTGTTGGGTTGGGTTGGGTTGGGTTCAGGGGTGGGTTCCACTTACCTTCACTACCAGTTCACAATGGGAGCATGCACGTGCTTCCTTCGCTCGCACGCAGTGCTTCTGTGCATGTGCAGAGCATTGGTGATGATGTCTGGGTGGGTCAGCAGGGCCTCCCACCCCCACTACTACTGGTTCGCAAGATCTGGAGCGAACCGATAGGAACCCACCACTGGTTGGGTTGGGTTGCATTGGGTTGCATTGGGTTGGGTTGGGTTGGGTTGGGCTGGGTTGGGCTGGGCTGGGTGGTGTTGAGTTATGTTGGGTTGGGTTGGGTTGGGTTGGGTTGGGTTGCATTAGTTTGGGCTGGGCTGGGCTGGGCTGGGTTGAGTTGAGTTCAATTGGGTTGAGTTGGATTGGGTTGAGTTGAGTTGAGTTGAGTTGAGTTGGGTTGGGTTGGGTTAGGTTGGGTTGGGTTGGGTTGGGTTGGGTTGGGTTGGGTTTCTACAGGTGGAATCCTTTTCTGTAGCAAGTAGTTCTTGACAATTGAGCCCACAACTGAGCCCAGAATTTCTCACTTCTTGCTACGTGAGACAGTTGTTAAATGAGTTTTGCTCCATTTTATGACCTTTCTTGCCACAATTGTCAAGTGAAACACTGCAGGTGTTATGTTAGTCACGTTTTTTCTGTGCCATTGCAACTTTCAATAGTCACTAAATGAATAGTTGTAAGTCGAGGACTACCTGTATTCTGAGATATTCAAATCTCCCTCTTGTCTCTCTTTATGTCTCATAGTGTGGTTTTCTGTCTTTAAACGTGTATGTTATTCTTTCATCGACAGTCAGTCCTTGCAGCTTTGGTCCTGGGAAATTTGAAAGGCATGTTGATGCAGTTCAAAGAGATTGGAGTTTTATGGAAAAAGGACAAGTGTGATTGTGTAAGTGACCCAGCTGTGCAAATAGCGATTCAAACATAAACAATGTCATCGAACATGGGTGAAAGGGAAACCAAAGGCAAACGAAGCTGTCCGCCATTTTGTTCTGCTTTGGTGAAGTTGGTGTTTCCCCCACTCTGCTCTCATCTTCATGAAAAGTTTCTAAAAGGAAACAGGGTGGGGCGGTGGTTAGAATGCAGTATTGCAGGCTAATTCTGCCCATTGCCAGGAGTTCAATCCTGCCCGGGTCAAGGTTGACTCAGCCTTCCTTCTGCGGTTGGTAAAATGAAGACCCAGATTGTTGGGGGCAAGAGGCTGACTCTGTAAACTGCTTAGAGAGGAATGTAAAGCACTGTGAAATGGTATATAAGTCTAAGGGCTATTGCTATCCCTCCCTCTCTTTCTCCCTCCCTCCCTCCCTCTCTCTCTCTCTCTCTCTCTCTCTCCCTCCCTCCCTCCCTCCCTCCCTCCCTCCTTCCTTCCTTCCTTCCTTCCTTCCTTCCTTCCTTCTTCTCTTATTCCCATTCTCATTCTTCTTCCTGGTGGTGCAGTGGTTAGAATGCAGTATTGCAGGCTAATTCTGCCCACTGCCAGGAGTTCGATCCAGATGGGGCTCAAGATTGACTCAGCATTCCATCCTTCTGAGGTCGGTAAAATGAGGACCCAGATTGTTGGGAGCAATATGGTGACTCTGTAAACTGCTTAGAGAGGGCTGTGAAGCACTATGAAGCAGTATATAAGTCTAAGTGCGGTTGCTATTCCTTCCTTCCTTCCTTCCTTCCTTCCTTCCTTCCTTCCTTCCTTCCTTCCTTCCTTCCTTCCTTTCCTTCTTTCCTTCCTTCCTTCCTTCCTTCCTTCCTCTCTTATTCCCATTCTAAACTGTACTCCTAAATTCCCTGCCTGCCTACTCAAAAAGCCATTATGTCTCCATCTCAAACATTGGATGTTGTCTTTTGTTTATCAGCAATAATACGGTAATGGTCAAAATTGTGGAAACCTTTTGGGAAAAGTGTATTTTCTAAAACTAGCTAATAACACCACTTTTTTTTTTTTTTGGAGTAGTACCATAAAATTATATATCAATGGAAAGATAATTGAATCAAGAATGTAATGCAATAACTGTTATGAAGGATTTGCTATTAGAACAGCAGTTACAGTATAAAGAAGAAAAGGGAAACACGTAGAAAATATGAGATCTACAAAAATTATCACCATAGAAAAAACAAGATATACAAAAATTATCACCATCTCAGTTAATCCTTAGTTGGGTAACCTTTAGCATGAATGATGGCCTTACAACATCTTCCCATGGAGTGAACCAAGTCTTTTAGTTCTGCAGCTGTTCGAATGTGAAACCAAGATTGAATGATGGCTTCTATTAACTGGGTTTGATTACTGGGTCGCTTCTGACTAACAAGTTTCTTTAGTCGGCTCCATAGATTTTCAATTGGTTGAAGGTCTGGGCTATTCCCAGGCCATTCCAGCAGTGGAATAGGATTATCTTGAAACTCCCCCCCCCAAAAAAAGGTGGTGTTATTAACCATCAAACCTCAAAAATACACTTTTCCCAAAAGTTTTTTGCAATTTTGGCCACTACAATATTTACAAAAAATGTACATGTTTCATTTAGCTTTAGCATAGCTTCCCCTATCTTGTTTTTGAGTAGGGTCAGAAACACCTTGCTGATAAATTCTCTCCTTTTTGCTTCTAGTCAAATCTATCAATGGTATCTCCTTTAATGTTTGTTTGTTTGTTTTTTGTTAGATTGTCTGGATTGTGACTTTCCTGGCTGCCCTTCTACTGGGATTGGATCTTGGTTTAGCTGCCGGCCTTGGATTTGAGCTCCTGACGGTTGTATTCCGGGTTCAGTTGTAAGTAAATATTTATTTCATTTCGTCGGCTCAACTTCCTGAAGCAGATTAAAGATATCAAGTCATTTCGAATGGAGTAAAATAATTGATCAATCACATTATGGTCCACTTTTTTGTTGTTGTTGTTGTAAATACACTGCAGACAATATGCAGAATAATATATGTGCCATATATTTCTTCTTGGAAAGACTCTTTAGTATCTCCGAGGAAGAATCCCTCGTGGGGAGTGGAAGGGAGAGATAACAGAATAGAGTAGAGTAGAGTAGAGTAGAGTAGAGTAGAGTAGAGTAGAGTAGAGTAGAGTAGAGAGAGTAGAATAGGAATAGAATAGGAATAGAAGAGAGAAGAGAGAAGAGAGAAGAGAAGAGAAGAGAAGAGAAGAGAAGAGAAGAGAAGAGAAGAGAAGAGAAGAGAAGAGAAGAGAAGAGAAGAGAAGGGAAGGGAAGGGAAGGGGAAGGGAAGGGAAGGGAAGGGAAGGGAAGAGAAGAGAAGAGAAGAGAAGAGAAGAGAAGAGAAGAGAAGAGAAGAGAAGAGAAGAGAAGAGAAGAGAAGAGAAGAGAAGAGAAGAGAAGAGAAGAGAAGAGAAGAGAAGAGAAGGGAAGGGAAGGGAAGGGAAGGGAAGGGAAGGGAAGAGAAGAGAAGAGAAGAGAAGAGAAGAGAAGAGAAGAGAAGAGAAGAGAAGAGAAGAGAAGAGAAGAGAAGAGAAGAGAAGAGAAGAGAAGAGAAGAGAAGAGAAGAGAAGAGAAGAGAAGAGATAACAGAATAGGATAGGATGGGAGGGCAAGGCAGGGCAGGGCAGGAGAGCGGAAGGGAGGGAAGAGATGAATCGAACAGAACAGAACAAAAAAGTTGGAAGGGACCTTGGAGGTCTTCTAGTCCAACCCCCACCTTAGGCAGAAAACCCTCCACCACTTCAGACAAATGGTTATCCAACATCTTCTTTAAAACTTCCAGTGTTGGAGCATTCACAACTTCTGGAGGCAAGTTGTTCCACTGATTCATTGTTCTCACTGTCAGGAAATTTCTCCTTAGTTCTAGGTTGTTTCTCTCCTTGATTAGTTTCCACCCATCGCTTCTTGTCCTACCCTCAGATGCTTTGGAGAATAGCTTGACTCCCTCTTCTTTGTGGTAGCCTCTGAGAATTTTAAGTTCTTACAAATAGTTCCTGATCACATTTGGGCTGCTTAGCAAACTGGCTCACATTTATGGCCGTTCGCAATATTCTGTAGTTGCATAACCATGATTTATGACTTTTTTTGGTCAAAAACTGATGTTTTTTCCAGTAAAAAAGTCCATTACATACAAGGGAGACTGCTAGACAGGAGTGAAATCCAGCAGGTTCTGACAGGTTCTGGAGAACCGGTAGTGGAAATTTTGAGCAGTTCGGAGAATCAATAGCGGAAATTTTGAGTAGTTCGGAAAACTGGCAAATACCACCTCTGGCTGGCCCCAAAGTGGGGTGGGAATGGAGATTTTACAGTATTCTTCCCCTGCCACACCCAACAAGCCATGCCCCACAAGCCACACCACGCCTACCAAGCCACGCCCACAGTACTGCTAGAGATTGCCTATAGAATGTCAGTTTCGTAATTGACCTATTACCAAGATTTAACAACTCTCTCTATATTTGCTGGAAGGCAGCACTTTTGAATCCTGCAAAGAATATTCCCAAATTCTGAATAAGATTGTAGTTTAAGGGCAGTTGTGGGATGCAACTGGTTTAACAACCGGTTTGGTGAGTGCGTGCTTTGTGTGGGATTCGCACGTGCAGCGTTCAAAAACCGGCCATTTTAAGATTAAAAACCTACCTTCTATGTCAGCGCCGGTGAGTAAAACAGCGGACGCGCAGCAATCCGCTGTGCTGTGTGAATCAGCTGAGCTAAAAAAACAGGGAAATACAGGACAGGAAAGGGCAGGGGCGGGTGGGAGGGGCCAACTGCTCACCGGAACTACCGGTTTGCCCGAACCGATTCAAACCGGCTGAATCCCAACCCTGTTTAAGGGATAATAGAGATATAAGCAAAGGTTCACATCGTTGGAATAACATTTGGTCCCCTTTATTCTGCATTAATCAGCTCATTTGCTTCTTCTCTTTTCAGTCCAAAATGCACACTTTTGGCTAACGTTGGAAGGAACGACATCTACAGAAACAGAAAAGACTACTCAGATGTAAGAATTCGACGTCGTGTTGGAGTAATTTAACATGGGTGGTGCGGTGGCCTAGAAGTGGAGCGCTCGCCTCACAATCAGGAGGCTGTGAGTTTGATTCTAAGTAGAGGCTGATATTTCACTCTCTGGCCACAATGAGAATATATCTGCTGAATATAACTCCGCATTGGTGACAGGAAGGGCATCCGGCCAATAAACATTCAGCTCCATTCAGTTGCCCCAACTCCACTCTGCAAGGGATTACTATGGGGATCATTAAACGACGTAAAAAAATATTGGAGTAATTTAATATGCACAATTTTTGCAACGGAGTGCCTCAAAATTAACAGGGGATATTTTTGCTGTCTAGATATATGAGCCAGAAGGAGTGAAAATTTTCAGGTGCCCATCTCCAATCTTCTTTGCCAATGTTGATTTCTTCAAGGAAAAATTGACTGCTGCGGTAAGCATTTCGTAAACTATAATCTTAACAGAAATGACTTCCCACAAAACTTTTACTTTTTAAACCATGTTGTTTTTATGTTTTATTTTTATTTTAAAATAAAAATTGATTTTAAAAAATAATTAAAAAAATAAAATTTATATATATATATATAACCGTGTAATTAACTTAACAAGGGCAGTGATTCGCTTAACAACTGTGGCCAGAAAGGTTGCAAAATGGGGCAAAACTCACTTTAAAACTGCCTCACTTAGCGACCGAATGTTTGGGCTCAATTGTGGTCACACGTCGAGGACTACCAGCGCAATTAAACGTATAACTGGAATCTATTTTAAATCAAGTCCGTGTTCTCCACTTGAAAAGAAACTTGGAACATACTAAGATGATTAAAAAATAATAATCCAATATCTGCTAAAAAATAATTCCATATTTCAGGTTGGTTTTAAACCGTTGAGAGTGTTACAGAAACGCAACAAAGCTCTAAGGAAAATGAAGAAGATGCTAAAAAAGGGGGAGCTTCAAGAAACGCCGGTAAGAATCCTTAATTATTTAAATGGCAGCAGAAAACTTATGGCCGGTCTCATTTTATTTTATTTTATTTTATTTTATTTTATTTTATTTTATTTTATTTTATTTTATTATTTTATTTTATTTTATTTTATTTTATTATTAATTTAATTTAATTTAATATTTATAAATTTATATTGCCACCTATTCACACGTGATGATTCAAGGTGGCTTAAAAAACTATAAAAACCTCATATAAAAAACAATAAAACCAATAAAGGAGAGAATCATAGAATAAATTAATAAAATAATATAATAAAATAATCCCCCACCCCCTGTCCCGGCGACATCACAGGAACCATTTAATGGGCTCCATCCCGCTCTGGATTCCCCAGGCCCGCTGGCAGAACCAGGTCTTCAACGCCTTCCGGAAGAGTGTCAGAGTGGGGGCCGTTCTAATCTCTGAGGGAATGATGTTCCAGAAAGAGGGAGCCACCACAGAGAAGGCCCTTCTTCTGGGTCCCACCAGGTGTATCTCTCTAGGGGATGGGACCCGTGTCATTCCTTGCCTCCCCGCTCTGGTGGGTCAGGTAGATGTGACCAGCAGGAGACGGTCCCTCAGATCACCTGGTCCCAAGCCATGAAGGGCTTTAAAGGTGACAACCAGCACCTTAAATTGCACCCGGAAGCAAATCGGCAACCAACGCAGCTCCCGCAGGATAGGTGATACAAGGGGTGGGTTCTAAATTTTTTTACTACCGGTTCTGTGGGCGTGGCTTATTTTGTGGGTGTGGCTTGGAGGTCATGTGACTAGGTGGGCATGGCTAGCTGGTCAGAGTCATTTCTGGAAGGTCCTCGCACTTACGACCAGTCCTCGCACTTATGACCCGATTCATTTGTTTGCTTTTAACACTGATCAGCTGTAGGGCGGCCCTTTGAAGCCCCGCGGCAAGAGTTTAAACAGTTTTTTTCCCTCTAGTCATCAGCTGGGACTCAGGAGGCAGCAATAGATTGGGGGTGGGACCAAATAAAAGGTAAGAATAACGTGGGTGGGGGGGTGGGAGGGCGGGGGGGAGAACCGGTTCGGTGACGTCATATCGTCACCGCTACCAGCTCGGCCGAACCGGACCGAACCGGGAGGAACCCACCACTGGGTGATACATTGGCACACCAAGGTCAGCACAAAACTATGTTGGCCGTCGCACTTTGCACCAACTGGAGCTTCCGGATGCTCTTCAAGGGCAGCCCCATGTAGAGCGCATTACATGGGAACATTACTCTTGATGTACAAGGAAACAACTTACCTTAAATTTCAGAACTGACAGGTCCAATTTCTCTTTTCGGGGTTAAGAAGCATTCTGAACATTTTCCTTCTTTCTTTTTTTTTTTTTCATTCAGAAAGGTTTTCTCTGTACCGTCACTAGTGTGACCGATTCGGAGGAAGAGCTGGACAACAACAGGATTGAAGAGTTGAATCAGCCCATCAATACCAAGGATTTTCCAATTCAGATCGACTGGAACGCAAACCTGCCTCCCAACATCAAAGTTCCAAGAATTGACGTTCATAGCGTCATTCTTGATTTTTCAGCGGTATCGTTTCTTGACGTGTCAGCCATGAGGATCATCGGAGAGGTAAAACTATATTCTACATAATATATGTAGACTTCATGGCAAGAGAGCGGCGTGGTGGCCTAGTGGCGGAGCTCTCAACTCACAATCAGGAGGCTGTGAGTTTGATTCTAGGTAGCGGAAGATATTTCTTTCTCTGGGCGCAAAGAGAAAATATCTGCTGTGACCTCCCCATGGGCATCAGAAAGGGCATCCGGCCAGTAAAGGCTCAACTCCATTCAGTCGCCCTGACTCCACCCCAATGCAAGTACAGGGTTTTTTTTATTATTTATTTATTTTATTTATTATATATACTATTTATATTCTATACATATAAACAAATAAATTTTTATTCTATACATATAAAATACTAGCTATCTATCTACCTATCATCCATCTATTTATCTATTTACCTATCTATCTATCTATCTATCTATCTATCTATCTATCTATCTATCTATCTATCTTTCTATCTTTCTATCTATCTATCTATCTATCTATCTATCTATCTATATCTTTATATCTCTATCTATATATCTCTATCTATCTCTATCTATTTAACATCTATCTATCTATGGTATCTATCTATCTATCTATCTATCTATCTATCTATCTATCATCTATCTACTGTATCTATGGTATCTATCTATCTATCTCTATCTCTTATCTCTTATCTCTTATCCATTATCTCTCTATCTCTATCTCTATCTAATATCTATTATCTATTATCTATCTATCTATTTCTATCTCTGTCTATTATCTATTATCTATTATCTATTATCTATTATCTATTATCTATTATCTATTATCTATTATCTATTATCTATTATCTATTATCTATTATCTATCTATATATCATCTATCTCTATCTCTATCTATTATTTATTATTTATCTATCTATCTCTATCTCTATTATTTATTATTTATCTATCTCTATCTCTATCTATTATTTGTTTATTATTTATCTATATCTCTTATCTCTTATCTCTTATCTATTATCTATTATCTATTATTTCTTATTTCTTATCTATTATCTATCTATCTATCTATCTATCTCTATCTATTATTTATTATCTATTATCTATTATCTATTTATCTATCTCTATATGTATATAAAATTTTAAAAACCCTGTAATATATAACAGTTCATTTAGTGACTGCTCAAAGTTACAACAGCACTGAAAAAGTGACTTACAACCCTTTTTCACACTTACGACCGTTGTAGCATCCCGATGGTCACGTGATCAAAATTCAGACGCTTGGCAACTGACTCCTATTTATGACGGTTGCAGTGTCCTGGGGTTGTGCGATCCCTTTTTGTGACCTGACTAGCAAAATCACTGGGGAAGCCAGAGTCCCTTAAACAGGGCTCGGCAACCTTAAACACTCAAAGAGCCATTTGGACCGTTTCCCACAGAAAAAAAAACACCGGGAGCCACAAAACCCTTCCCGTCCCTGACTATTTCTTGTTATTATTATGTTATTTATATAGTGATGATGCCAAGTTATTATCGCATTCTACATTATTGTATATACCTTTGCCTGCCTAGAGTTAAATATCACTCATTCCTCTTTTTTACAGACTTTGAGAGAATTCATCCGGATTGACGTTGAAGTCTATATTGTGGGCGCATATGGTAAGGGTCTTTCTTATTGACTTTGTGACCTCCATTCAGATGCCCATGTGAGTGGTGCGGTGGCCTAGAGGTGGAGCTCTCGCCTCACAATCAGGAGGCTGTGAGTTTGATCCTAGGTAGAGGCAGATATTTCGCTCACATTGAGAATATATCTGCTGAACAAAACTCCTCATTGGCAACAGGAAGGGCATCCGGCCAATAAACACTCAGCTCCATTCAGTTGCCCAGACTCACCCCACGAGGGATTATGGGATTGTTAAAAGGAGATGATACAGATGCCCATGGAAAACAATACTCTGTGTGTGTGTTTAAAAAGCTGCTTTAAAAAATATTAAATCACGGCACTCCTGCAAAGGAGATACTGAATCCAAAAGTAAATATGTGGAACAAATTAAATGATACAGATAGTCCCCCACATATGACCATAATTGAGTACAAAATGTCTCTTCCTAAACAGAAAATGGTTGTTAAGTGAGTTTTAGGCCATTTTATGATCATTCTTGCCCCAGTTGTGAAATTAGTAACACAGTTGTTAAATGAATCCACCTTCCTCATTGCTTGTCAGAAGGTCGCAAAAGGGGATCACATGACCTGGGGACACTGCAACCATCATAAATATGAGTCGGTTGCCAGGCATCTGAATTTTGAACACGTGACCATGGGGATGCTGGAGTGGTCATAAGTGTGAAAAACGGTCATAAGCAGCGGTGGGTTTCCAATATTCTTACCACTGGTTCGCCCCGCTCGTGCACGCTTGCTTCGCACACGCTCATTCCATGCATGCGCCCGGCCTTCCGTGCATGCACTTTGCTTGCTTGTGTGCCTTCCGCACATGCTCCCGGCCTTGAAAATATGCCTAAATAGGACGGTATAGAACCGGGGCAGATCGATCAGCCCACCCGCGATCTCCGCTACCAGTTCGCCTGAACTGGTACGAACCGGCTGAATTTCACCTCTGGTTAGAAGTCACTTTTTTCAGTGCCGTTTGTAAATTCCAGTGGCCGTTGAATGAATGGCTGTATGTCAAAGAGTACCTGGAGCATTTAAGAATTAGCTGCATCATTTTCTAGGCTTGTAATTCTGTATCTCTCTCTCCCTCTTCCACCTTTCTTCCCTCTTCCCTTTTTTCCTCCCAATCTACACCCCTCCCCCCGCAAAAGATGGCCTACTGGAGAAGCTACAGAGATGTGGATTTTTCGATGAGGAAATTAAGCCATCCATCTTTTTTCTGACCATCCACGACGCGCTTTTATATATTTTGATGAAGAAGGATGCGACCATCCCTTCATCAAAAGTCAAAGACATTACGGTGAGGCTGTACATTTATTCGTATATATTTCAAAAGCAGAATTTAAAATCATGCACAGTGGGAATATGAGAGCAAAAGCAACATTTAAGGATGACTGGACCTTTGCAACCAAGAATTATCGGGATGATAAGAGCATATATTGAATAAAATAAATAAATAAATAAATAAATAAATAAATAAATAAATAAATAAATAAATAAATAAATAAATAAATAAATAAATAAATATAGAGCAGTGATAGCTAACCTTTTTGCCATCGCGTGCCAAAAGCGGGGTGAGCGTGAGGGGGTCGTGTGCGCATGTGCCCACACCCATAATTTTATGCACCCCACCCTCGCGCATGCGTGCACGCCCCCCCCGCACTCCCCCCGCTTTTGTCACCTGAGGGCCCGTTTTGTATTCTCCCCAGGCTCCAGAGCCTTTCTAGAAGCCTGAGGAGGGCGAAAACAGTGTCCCCCACCCGGAGGCCCTCCGGAGGCCAGAAATGGCCCGTTATCTCAGGGGGTGGGGAAGGCTGTTTTTGCCCTCCTCAGACTCCTACAAAGGCTCTGGAGCCTGGGGAGAGCAAAAAAACGGGCCTTCTGGTCCCACTGGAAGTTGGCAAATGGGCCGTTTCCAGCCTCCAGAGGGCCTCCAGGGGGTGGGGAAGGCCGTTTTCACCCTCCCCAAGCTCCTAGAAAGGCTCTGGAGCCTGGGGAGAGCAAAAAATGGGCCTTCATTCCCCCCCAGGCCCTCTGGAGGCAGGAACCAGTCTGTTTCCCTACTTCCGGTGGGCCCAGAAGGCCCAAACGGAGCTGAGCTCACGTGCCCACTGATATGGCTCTGCGTGCCACTTGTGGCACATGTGCCATAGGTTCGATATCATGGATATAGAGCCACGGTGGCTCCAGTGGTTAGAGTGCAGTACTGCAGGCTACTTCTGCTGCCTGCCGGCTGCCTGCAATTTGGCAGTTCGAATCTCACCAGGCTCAAGGCTGACTCAGCCTTCCGTCCTTTCGAAGTGGGTCAAATGAGGATCCAGAGTGTTGGGGGCAAGAGGCTGACTCTGTAAATCGCTTAGAGTGGGCTGTAAAGCACTGTGAAGCGGTATATAAGTCTAAGTGCTATTGCTATATTGGGGTTTCTGTTTTCCCCTTAGACTTCCAAAATTTTACAGGTACTCCTGGACTTATGACCACAACTGAGCAAGACATTTATTAGGTGACCTTTGCCACCGTTGTTAAGTGAATCACTATCGTTGATAATTAATAACCTGGTTGTTAAGTGAACCTGGGTTCCCCACTGACTTTGCTTGTTAGAAGGCCGCAAAAGGTAATCACACAACCTTGGGAAAGAGCAACGGTCATAAATACGAATCAGTTGCCAAACCTCTGAATTTTAATCAGGTGACCATGGGGGATGCTGCAACGGTCGTAAGTGTGAAACACAATCCTAAGTCACTTTTTTCAGTGCCGTTCGGTCACTAAATGAACTTTTGTAAGTGAAAGACTACCTCTATGTTTTTTTCGGGATCCAATTCACATTTCAGCCTTTTTTTCATGTGGCTGCCATCTAACATATTTTCGACCATAATTTAGGGACCAAGGACTTCACGTAACGTAGTCGGTAAAACATAGGGAGTCCAACTGAGATCGCCGTAGGATTAACTTGCTATAAATCAACAAGAGATTTTTTTAAAAAATTAAAATGAGAGAATCCATTGTTAACACACCGAACGTTTATTCCATTACAGGATAATCAAAACAACAATCACTATATAATTAACACAAGCGGAGGATTGCGCAATCGTGAAACAACGGTAAGGCTCTCTTCTCGGTCTTGAATATCATCAATAAAATTAAGAGCCTACGAGAGACTCTTGAATGTAGCTCTCCCAGAAGGCCTGAGGGGGTCTGAATGTTATTTTTTTTAAAAAAAAAAAATATTAATAATACAAAATTAAAAAAACATTGGACATAGATATGCCATCACTGGTTCCAAACATCCTCCGTCACTTTACAATAATATTAGTACTCATATAAACATATAGTTCTTTAGCTTTGTTCATTATTTAAACATAATATGATATAATATTTATACTTTTTTCCCTTATTTCTGTATATTTATTCATCTCTTAAACATACATTTATCTTTAATAACATCTATATTTTTGTTCTAACACTATATATTTGTCTTGGCTACCCTCTTGTTATCTATCCAATCATAAAATTGTTCCCAGATTTTGTAGTACTTAGTTTTGCTTTTATCCTTGAGTTCCAAAGTGAGTCTGTCCATTTCTGCGCAGTTAAAGATTTTCAGTAATATTTCCTCTTCAGTTGGAATATCTTTCTCAGTCGCAAGAGGGGATCATATGACCCCGGGACTCTGCAATCATCATAAATATGAATCAGTTGCCAAGCATCTGAATTTTGATCATATGACCGTGGGGATGCTGCAATGGTCATAAATGTGAAAAGGAATCCTAAGTCACTTTTTCCTGAGTCCTTGTAACTTCGAACAGTCACTAAATGAACTCTTGTAAGTCGAGGACTATATGTTTTTATTCTCGATTGAATTCCAATTTTGGTGACGGCTTCTGATGACCATCTCAGCTACAACCTGTAGTGGGATTCAAATCCCATCGCTACCGGTTTGCTCGTGGGCGCGTGGGCGCTCGCTCGCGCATGTGACGCTTCTGCACATGTGCAGAAGTTTTTGTGCATGCACAGAGACGTCCGGGTGGGTGGGCGGAGCCTCTCACCACCACCGCTACCAGGGCGAACCGGTAGCAACCCACCACTGGCTACAATCTTTTTGGGGGCAACGGTATGAAAGTGGCTTGCTGTTACTTTACTTCCTAAATAAAACACAAATGTTTGTTTGTTTCGTTCCCACAGGAATTAACAGAAACGAGATTTTAAAACAAAAGACGATTGGCGAAGAACCACACCGGAGTGTGAAAAAGTTAAGAAAAAGAGAGAAATGTTGGTTCTTCAACAAGACTCCACATTGAGTGATGTCAGAGGTGAAGGCCTGCCCCCTCCTGCAGGCACACAAGTCACATACATTTACACGTCTGTACAAAAGAAGGCGGGACTTCCATAGACAATCGTTTTTGCTATTTAACTTTAAAAAAAAAATCTTTTGTTTGGTTTGTTTTTCTCCGTTTCTTCCGGAAAAAAAATATTGGTGTTTTGTATTTTAACTTTTTTTGAATAAAAATAGATTTTTTTTAAAAAAAAAAAAAGGAAGCACTTAACCCAGATGTATGTGTATAAAAATGTGTCTATAACGTATTATATGAAAATCCTGATCTCAAAGAGCAGAGGTATGCAGTACCAAAAGGTTAAATATCAATTTTATTGTACGTTCTCTGCAGATTTGTATACGGTGTCTGTAAATAATTCCATTTATAGGTTGAAGATTGTACATTTCCAGGTTTGTAAATTGTTTACGTACTTCAAAATGTTTTATTTTTTTCCAATACTTTATATTTTATGGTGTAAATATTCCTTCCATAAAAGTTTTCTTTTTAAAGAATAAATAAAAGACTTTTATCTGTAGCCCTCAACTTGCAACCACTTAGAATCACACCCAGGTTAAAGACAATTTTTGCCACCCTCGTTCAGCAAAACACTGAAGTTGTTAAGCGAATCACGAGGTCGTTATACGAGTCTTGATTTGCCCCATTGATTTTGCTGGTCGGAAGGCAATCTTATACATCACACGTTTTCCAAGATGGCAATACTACATTTTAACCAATAAAGATTTATAGTTCAGAGTTGAAACAGTGGGATCCTTGGACCACTCTCGGAGTTTGGTGATTTTCTTGCTAGACGTTTTGTTACCCAACTAGCGAACATCATCAGTGCTAGGAGGGAGCGTGGAGAGGAAGTCCTTGGTGCTCTCGGAGGTTGGTGGTTTTCTTGCAGACGTTTCGTTACCCAACTTGGTAACATCATCAATGCTAGACACTTCGATACATGAATTTTTGTGACCCTCCCTATTAATCAAATTAGATTGTAAATTTGCGGTAATTCATGGCTGGTCTGTTAATCTATAGATATTAACTCCAGTTTTTTTCTCTCTGCTTTAGCCATTCCTACTTGACTTGCCCGGATCTAATAAACCGTAAAAGCTAAAATAACCGACGTGTTTATATATAACAGTGATGGCGAACCTATGGCACGCGTGCCACAGGTGGCACACGGAGACATATTGGTAGGCACACGAGTGTCGCCCTAGCTCAGCTCCAGCACGGATGTGCATGCTGGGCAGCTGATTTTCGGGCCTTCTGGGCCCACCGGAAGTCGGCAAATGGGCTGTTTCTGGCCTCTGGAGGGTCTCCGGTGGGGGTAGGGAAGGCTGTTTTTGCCCTCCCCAGGCTCCTAGATAGCCTCTGGAGCCTGGGGAGGGCAAAAAAAAACGGGCCTACTGGGCCCACCGTGCCATCACACGGGACCATGGGGGGATCACGCATGCTTGTGCGGGGGGGGGGGGGGTGCAGGGTGCATAAAATTATGGGTGTGACCACCCTGCACTCCCCCCGCTTTTGGCACTCGATGGCAAAAAGGTTAGCCATCACTGGTATATAACATATTGCTTCGATGCTTTATGAAATATAAATACGGAGATTTTCAACATGCGTTGGACCAATGCAAAAGACCGTTGTAACTACACTTTGTTCTTATTTTCAGAAACGATCAGAGCTTTCTCCTTAGAAAATCACGTTTTTTTTCCGGCTTGAAGAAATAGAAAATAATAGAAGAGACCTTGGAGGTCTTCTAATCCAACCCCCTGCTTAGAATAATAAGAATAAGAAAAGCATTTTGTTTCTCTTTACTCCTCAGTACCCCCCCCACCCACCCCAAACAAAAGCGATAGCCTCATGTAAACGAGCAAACAGTTTTGGACAATATTTTAAATTTAATTATACACATGTTGACAAAATAATTTTAAGTGTCACAACGAAACTATCAGGTTTTAACAAAAATAACTTTAAAGTGGTACAGTAAGTGTTGTTGTCAGGTGGCTTTTATAAACGTTTTATCATCTGGGATAATTCAGCCGGACGAGGGATACAAAGTCTTTAAAACACTGCCGTTTGCTACGGAGCCACTCAGCTTACAGGGTACCAGAGAATCCTACAACCAAAGTTTTCTTTTTAAAAAAAGATAATTATTATTTAAGCTTTAAATCCCCAGAGAGCATTACAGTCGGAAATCATTACTTTTCTTTTCCCCCAATAAACAAAGCAAAAACAGAAAAGAGAGTTTTTTAAACGGTTGGATTCGTTAAAAGCTCAGAACGTTATCCTTCTATCGGGTTTTAGTTCCAATCGTAACTACTATCATTGATAGTACGGCCTGTATCTGGCTTGGTCGGGGTGATGTGGTCCCGGAAGGGGGGCCTGAGAAGGAGGACCTTGCATTCGCGGTGGCGGCCCCCTTGGAGCCGGCCATATGCCCGGGCTCATCCCTCCTGGCTGAGTGAACGGTGGGCTGAGAGTTCCTTGGTCTTCGTTGAATTTCGGCAGAGCGTTCGGGTTGTAATGGTGCGGAGGGGGGGCATTGACATTGACCGGGGGACCGCCATGCTGAGGTGGTGGTCCGGGCGGAGGGTGGTTCATGTAAGGGGGAAGCTGTCCGATCATGTGTCCGGGAGGCGGGGTGATAGGGGGAGGAGCGGAGGTCATTGGAGGGGGAGGGGCTTGGCTGTAAACCAAATGAGGGGTACCGCCCCCCTGGGGAGGATGCTGCATGGGGTGGCTGATGGGAGGCGGAGGAGGAGGGGGAGGAGCATAGTGTTGCTGGGGCGGCATGATGTGATGCGGGTGGGACACCACTGGCTGGGTCTGGTATTCGGGGTGATGGTGCGAAGGGGCTGGGGCAGGCGGTGGCGGTTCTCGGCCGCCGGAGCTGGAATCATCCTGGATAGGGACAGTGATGAGATTGCTGTGCTTCCGGGTCGAAATGCGGAAAGTGTCTTGGTTGACGGGGCGAGGGGGAGGCGGCGCCATGGACATCTCGGCGGGGGAGGCCCGGATGTCGTCGTGGGGCGGGTTGTAATGCTCGTGGGGCACGTGCTGGAGCGGTGGCGGTGGCGGCATCAGGATGTGCTGCTTCGGCGGGAGGTGGCTCAGGTGATGCTTGTCGGGTGGCATGATGAACCGTTCCGGGATGTCAGCCGGAGGAGGAGCGATAGGAGGGTGGACGGGTTCCAGCGGAGGACGCGCCACCGGCTTGCCAGCCCTCATGTGCCGGTGGTTGATGTGAGCCTGCAAGTCTCTCTGAGACAGGTATGTTCTCTTGCACCCTTGCACGATGCTGCACATGAAGAGGGACCCACGGATGCACTGCTCGATTCTCTGCACCGGATCGTTACAGCTAGTTTGGAGAAAAGAAACGGGATTTAGAGACACCACCGTTACTCAAATCAAACCAGAAGGGACGGTACAGCCCTCAACTTAACTACAAGTGGGGACCAGAATTACCGCTGCTAAGCAAGGCGGACATTGATGTGTGCTTGATTTTACAGCTTTTTTCGGCCATGGGGAATTGCTGTAGTTTAAGTGGAGCATGTGGTCGTTAAGCGAAACCAGCTTCCCCCATGGACCCTGCTTGTGGGAAGGTCGTAACTGGCGATCGCCTGACCCCTCAGGATACTGTAAACAGGTTGCCCAGTGCCCAAATTTTGATCATGTGACTGGGGATGCTGTGACGGCTTAAGTATAAAGGCCAATCCCGGCCCCCCCGCCCCCGGTGCCACTGTGACTTCAAACTGTGGATAAGTGAATAGTTGTAAGTCAAGGACTACCTGTATATAGGTAGTCAACTTACAACAGTTTGTTGAGTGACCCTTCAAAGTTACAACGGACACTGAAAAATGTGACTAAGGATCGTTTTTCATAGTGACGGCTTTGCAGCATCCCTACAATCTTGTGATCCAAATTCAGAGGCTTGGCGACTCAGATTTATGGCGGTTGCAGTATCCCGGGGTCATGTGATCCCCTTTTGTGACCTTCTCACAAGCAAAGTCAAGGGGGAAGCCAGATTCACTTAACAACCGTGGCAAGAAAGATCGTAAAAGGGGGCAAAACTCCCTTAACGAATGTTTCACTTAACGACAGAAAATGTTGGGCTCAATTGTAGTCGTAAATTGAGGACTGCCTATATCGTTTAAGTACAATTATTGTCTTCTGCATTGGCTCTTTGTTCTGATCTAGAGTTTGCACACTAAACAACGGATTATATCTACAATTCCATAACGCCATTGGGTCTAAGGAGCCACATTAGATACTCTGATCATTTATCTTCTAAAACTTTTTGTGGAGCAGGAGTCCCACTGCTAATCCTAAAATGAGAATATCTTTGCATGTGTCCGGTGCCATCCAAACACAAAGCAAATGGGATCCAATCACAAATATATATATGCTGCGAGATGGAGTCGAACTGTGATAAAGATCAGAAAAAAGCCGTCACCTAGCCTAGTGACGGCTAACCTTTTTGCCATCGCGTGCCAGGAGTGGGGAGAACGTGGGGTGGTAGTGGTCGTGCATGTGCGTGTCCATAATTCTATGCCCCTTGCCCCCATACATGCACGTGCGACCCCCACCCCCGCTCCGGCACGCAATGGCCCGGTGGGCCCGTTTTTCTCTCTCTCCAGGTTCCAGAGCCTTCTTGGCAAGTTGGAAGTTAGCAAACGGGCCATTTTCAGCCTCCAGAGGGCCTCTGGCGGGGTGGGGAAGGCAGTTTTCACCCTCCCCAGACTCCTAGAATGGCTCTGGAACCTGCAGACAGCAAAAAACAGGCCTTCCGGTCCTACCAGAAATTGGCAAACGTTTCCTGCTTCCAGGCGGGCTTGGGGGGGAAAGGCCATTTTCGCCCTCCCCAGACTCCTAGAAAGGCTCTGGAGCCTGGGGAGAAAGAAAAACGGGCCTTCCCCACCACACCCCGAGGCCCTCCAGAGGCAGGAAACAGACTGTTTCCCTACCTCTGTTCTGCCCCAGCTACGGACCCCAAAGAATGCAGCACACACAAACTCTATACAAAGCTTATTTTACTCAAATAACTTAGTCTTTATCAACTTAGTCTTCATTTATTAATGAACTGTCTTAACAGCCTACCAGAATTCTAAGATAAGGTAATCACAGTCTTACTAGAGTTGGCAGAAAGCCCAGAAACATTTTTGCAGACATGAAAGAGAGTGAACTAAAGTTGTTCTCTACAGCTTGCTGAAAGTGGTGTTCCTTCTTAAATAGGCTAAGGGAGTGGCCAATTAGCCCCAAGCCTTACTCTCGAGACCTCCTCCTGAGGAGCCGCCGCTGCCTTTTGGCAGCTCTGCGCGCCTGTGCATTGAGAAGAGGCTCCACCTCTTAGTCATCTTCACTTAAAGGAGCTTCCGGAGGTTCTGAAGGCCCTGGCTGAATCCCCGCCTCTGACACCACATCTTCTCCAGCCTCCTTACTGTCTAACTCGAGCGCCAGCTGCACAGGCTGCTGACGCAGCACCACACCAGCCTCCTCGTTGTCGGAATCAGCTACAATCTGCACAGGCCGCTGACAGGCTACAACAGCTTCTGGTGGGCCCAGAAGGCCTGAAAATCAGCTGAGGTTGCGTGCCCACCGATATGGTTACGCGTGCCACCTGTGGCACGCATGTCATTGGTTCGCCATCACGGACCTAGCCACAAAAACGCCTCTCTTACCCTGGACACATCTTGTCGCCTTTCTTCTCGTGTAAGAGAGCACACTCGTAGCAGAAAACATGCTTGCAGGGTATCTAGTAAAAGAGAAAAATAGACAACTCTTTTAATTGCTTAAATGAATGGAATGAATAAACACTGTGCTAAATCTGCCCTTTAAAAAAAAGGACGGGACAGTATTTTCCTATTTTACATTTCGATTTTACATCCAAGTTTTTAAAAAAAAACATTAAGAAAGTTTAGCAACTGAGAAACAATGAGTTTAAATTAATAATAGCGAAACAAATAAAATGGCCTGGAAATAAAAATTCCTGTGCCTGTTCTTGTTCAAAAGAACAGGACAATGAAAATGTATTTACAGTAATGGCCACAATTGTGGAAACCTTTTGGGAAAAGTGTATTTTCTAAAACTAACTAGTAATACCACATTTTTTGGGAGTAGTATCATAAAATTATATATCAATGGAAAGATAATTGAATCAAGAATGTAATGCAATAACTTTTGTTAAAGATTTGCTATTAGATTTGCAGTAACAGGATAAAGAAGAAAAGGGAAACACGTAGAAAAAACAAGATATACAAACATGATCACCATAGAAAAAATGAGATATACAAAAAAGATCACCATGTTAGTTAATACTTAGTTGGGTAACCTTTAGTATGAATGACGGCCTTACAACGTCTTCCCATGGAGTGAACCAAGTCTTTTAGTTCTGCAGCTGTTATAATGTGAAACCAAGATTGAATGATTGCTTCTATTAACTGGGTTTTATTGCTGGGTCGCTTCTGACTAACAAGTTTCTTTAGTCGGCTCCCTAGATTTTCAATTGGGTTAAGAAGATCTGGGCTATTCCCAGGCCATTCCAGCAATGGAATAGGATTATCTTGAAACTCCCCAAAAAAAAAAAAAAAAAAAAAAAAAAGTGGAGTTATTAGCCATCAAACCTCAAAAATACACTTTCCCCAAAAGGTTTCTACAATTTTGGCCACAACTGTATATACTATTTAACTGGTTCTGTTGGACATACAAAGGTTGTACAAAACCTTTTACTTGAAATGCATTATACAAAAAATGGCAGAGAGACAAAGACTGGATGGACTATATATAGCCAGACATCCTTTAAAAATAATATTGGGATGATCTCTGGGTCATTTTGATCTTAATCTATAACCTGGAAGAGAGGAGAAATACAACTCTGAGATAAATGCATCAACCAACAATTCTACAGACTCCTCTCTAAAGCAAAATATATCAAAGCGTTTCATTTCAAAAGATGAGCAGCATAAATTTCAGAGTGCATCCAACTTTTGAGCATGAAAATGATGTCCTAGCGTGAAACGAGGCAGCTGTACGCATTTTTACCTTGTGAACCTCTAAGCTTGAAATGTTCCCGGAATGCCTGAGCCAGATAGCTATCTGAATTTTCATATTTGACTCGTTTGGAAACAAAATGTTTTGCATATCCCCAATCAAAAGTCTGAAGAAATGGAAGGGTTTTTTTTGTCCCAGCAACTTCAAGCTGAAATGCTGGATGGATCAGTTCTTTTCTTTTAGTGTTTCTCAACCTTGGCATCTTTAAGATTGTTCTGACCTAGGCTTCCTTAGAAATTAAACAGCACAAACATATTCCCGGCAAACTTCTTTAATTCGTACAGCTGTAAATTACTTTCATTTACAGTCCGCAAGGCTTGATATAGAGTCTTTCAGAGGAAGGTTATCAACACCCACCTATCTCACGTGGAACGCTGCCAAGGAGCTAATTTCCAGACGCAGGGCAAGGCCAAACTTGGCACAGAGTCACAAACAGAAGTTTCAGATCTTGAATTGGCCAGATGAACTAATTGCTTCCTGCAAAAGCTCCCATCCCATTTGCTTCTCTTTTATGTCTTATGGGAGGAGCCAATCATCTCCAAGCCTTACTCCCAAGTCGACCCTGTTTCCTTAATTGTTCCTGTCTCCTGGCAGCTCTGCGCATGCGCACACTGGGAACAGGCTCACGCTGTACTTCTGCCCCATTGATGCCCGATTCCGAAGGCAGCTGATAACTATCAGACGGTCCTGCCCCCATCTCTGCCTCCGAAGCAGAGCCCTCATCCGGGCCTTCCCCAGCCTCCAGGACTGGCCCATGTTCTTCCTCAGCCTCATCGCTGTCTGACTCCGCTGCCAACTCCGCAGGCTGCTGGCGGATCACAACAGAAGCCAGAGTCACTTAAAAACCATGTTACTACCCTGCCTCGCTGATGTCAGACTCCGGAGGCAGCAAAGAACTACCAGATGGCCTTGGCCCCCTCTCTGCCTCCGACTCAGAGCCCTCATCCGAGCCTTCCCCAGACTCCAGGACTGGCCCACGTTCCTCCCCAACCTCCTCACTGTCCGAATCTGCTGCCAGCTCTGCAGTAGTTTGTGCGTGTTGACTTTATCTCGCACAACATCCTGTTCAACGGGGCCCTGGCACATAGAAATACGGTACCGTTTTTCAGAACGAAAAGACACCATTCTGCAATATGTATCAGGACTATGATGGAAGGCATCAAATCCTTTGACTTACCATGCGCCCGTACATTTTAATGGGTAACCCGCATTTGTCACAGAAATGGACCGGGGTGTCATCCTTCTCTCCAAGTAAATTTATCTATCAAAAATACAAATATTATATTTTCATTAGCTGACCATCACTCTTGTTCTTACATATGCAGCTTCAGAAAACCCAATTTCGTTAAAACGTTCACAGCTTTTACAAATTTTATTAGGTTCTCGAAATATAAAACACAGAGAAAAATGAAAGTAAAGGCATAGTAAGGGAGGCAAAGGGGAAGAGGAAAAAGTGTAGGATAAAAGGGGAAAGAAAAAGAAAAATTAGCTATGGAGATTCTCAGTCAGCCAGGCCACGGCTGTCCCAAAGGTGCTTTTTTCAAGAGGCAACTGGACTTTCTGGTTTTTTCTTTGAAGACATTTCGCTTCTCATCCAAGAAGCTTCTTCAGTTCTGACTGGATGGTGGGGAATGGAAGGATTTATATTCCTTGCAGACAGCTGGTCATTTGCATTCTTTTTTTTTTTTAATTGAAAAAGTTTTTCAAATACAAATTTTTCCCCCTTTCCCCCCCCAACCCCCCCTCCCCCTCCCCTCCCCCCATGGCTTCTGCAAGATGAAATCCAAATTAATATCACATTATATAATACTTTACCACCCTTTTACACCACCCCCTATGTACTAAACATTTCTTTCTAACATTATTATTATGTCCCCGGTATACTATACATTTCAAAACAGCATTCGGCTATAAAATTATATAATAGATCCTAATTTGGCATTTATTCTACTCATAATCTACCCATTTCCTCCACCCCCATACGTATATCTCTCAAATCTTTTAAGTATATTAATATCTAAACATAACATCCCTTTTCCTAAACTAAGCAATCAGTAACGTTACCTATCACCTTATACCATATCAATTTTGTTTCACCCACTTTCCTACAGGTCTACCATACATAATATATTTAATATCTTTATTCTTCTGCCCGTATCACTAAAAGATATTTCCATATATAAATAAAACCCTCAAATGACTTTAAATTTGTATTCCATATAGTATCTTCTGTAATGTCTGGTCATTTGCATTCTTAATTTAGAGAGTCGTTAAGGACACCTGAGGACACAGATAAACCTCCAAGTGGCCTCAACGACCCTCTAAAAGGATGCAAATGACCAGCTGTCTGCAAGGAATATAAATCCTTCCATTCCCGACCATCCAGTCAGAGCTGAAGAAGCTTCTTGGATGAGAAGCAAAATGTCTTCAAAGAGAAAGTCCACAGCCTTCTCTGTGGGGGCACCCACTATCTGGAACGAGCTCCCCCCGGAGAATCCCGGATCTGCGCACTTTCCGCCACGCTCTTAAGACCTTCCTATTCCAGCAAGCTGGCCTGGCCTAACCTTTTTTCCCCTTTTCTTTTAAATCGAAAATTTTAAATCTGTTTTTAAATTATTGGGATGTTTTAAATTTGTCTCGGGCTAAATTGTTTAATCTGGTTTTATTTCTGCTTTTAAAATTTGTATTAATGTATTTTATTTTGTGCCTGTTCACCGCCCTGAGTCCTTCGGGAGTAGGGCGGTATATAAATCTAATAAAACAAATAAACAAACAAACAGTTGTCTCTTAAAAAAGCACCTTTGGGAAAAAGAGGAGCACTAACTTCCAACTTTTTTTAGCGCAGAAAAATAAAAATAATATTTCAGGCTCATTTTTTTTTTTACTTTTACATAGTAATACATAGCAGCCATTTCTATAACTGGATGTTCTTAAATTTTTCAATATCATTTTGTTAGCTCACTACTGCAACGTTTATTAACATACAACTCCCACTGCTGTTGTTTTTTTAAAGGGTAGCGAACCCCTGTGGAAAACAATCTGAATTTTTGTAAGCAAGCTAACATGTATTTAAATGTTGAGGCAATTCCCATACCTTGAAATCCCAGAAGAGGTGTCCAGAGAATCTTCGCTGGTTGCTAAACACATCGGCTCCCTTGCACTCGTATCGTTCTTCTTCATTGTAGTCAAACTCTTATGGAAAACAAAGTCCAAATAAAAATTTGGGCATTAGCTTTCACTCTAATTGGTAAAACTCCAGCCTTACAATTAATTCGAATGTCACAATCGAACTGTAAGTAAGAGCTGCACAGCACTTTCAGAAAAATACACCAAGAGAACTGAAGTGTTTTCTCTGTAATGAAAAATACATGCTAAAGGAAACAAACGAAGTGTTTAAAAGGTATGATATTTATGTAAGCTGTTTACCAAGCATATTATTAAATTAATAATAATATTAGCATAAATTATATTAAAGTATCTGGAATATCTTTACGATTCCCAAGGCGCGTCTCAACTTTGAAACACCCCTAACATTTGCAAAATTGAAAATTGAAAAATTGGACACGTCCTATAAAATGGGTACTGTTATCATCAATATAATGAAAAGGCTAATGCCAACAATATTTGAAAGATGGTATATACTGTATTTTTCGGACTATAATACGCACTTTCCCCCCCCAAAGTAGGTGGAAATGTCTGTGCGTCTTTACAGCCGTTTTTGGCCTCCCGACACCCCCCATGTCCCGTTTTCCCAAAAATGTAAAGGGTTTGGGAGGCCTGCAGAGTGCTCCTGGGGCCCGGGGAGGGCAAAAACCGGACGCGCGGAGGCCAAAAACTGTTTTTCTTTCTTGTTTTCCTCTTCGAAATCTAGATGATCTTATAGTCCAAAAAATACCGTAAGTGCAGGCAGTCCTCATTGAGCAACTAAAATTAAGACCGGACGTTAAGTGAAGCGGTTGCTAAGTGAAACCGGCAATTTGTGGTGATGATCTATACTTCTGCTTTCCTTTGCTTACAAACCTGCAAAGATTGTACATGTGAGAGCTGGTTGCAAAGATACTTTTTCATCACTAGTCTTAGCTGTGAACAGTCACTGAACAAGTCAGTCACTAAACACAGACTACCTGCACCTATGTCAGTGATGCCTAATCTTTTTGTCATCACGTGCCAGGAGCGGGGGAAGCACGGGGGAGGAGCGTGCATGTATGCCCACTCCCATAATTCTATGCGCCCCGCCCCCGCACAGGTGACATCCTCCCCCCCACCCCGCTCCTGGCATGCGATGGCCCGGTGGGCCTGTTTTTCTCTCTCCTCAGATTCCAGAGCCTTCCTAGGAGTCTGGGGAGGACAAAAATGCCCCCCCCCCGGAGGCCCGTTTGTCAACTTCCGGTGGGACCAGAAGGCCCGTTTTTTTGCTCTCCCTAGGCTCCAGAGCCTTTCTATGAGTTGGCAAATGGGCCATTCCTGGTCTCCAGAGGGCCTCCAGGGGGGTGGGGAAAGCTGTTTTCGGCCTCCCCAGACTCCTAGAAAGGCTCTGGAGCCTGGGGAGAGAGAAAAACGGGCCTTTTTCCCCACCCGCCAAGGCCCTCCGGAGGCAGGAAACAGCCTGTTTCCCTACTTCTGGTGGGCCCAGAAGGCCCAAAAATTAGCTAGCTGGCGCACACCTGTGCACCAGAGCTGAGCTCGCGTGCCTACCGGTATGGCTACGTGTTCCACCTGTGGCACGTGTGCCATAGGTTCACCATCATGGACCTATGTGAATGCTAACTAAGATAGGAGAATCACCTGCTGAATTGAGGTGAGCTTGCCATCAGCCTGATTTAGCAGGGCTTTTTAATGACAAGGTGTGTATCTAAAAGACCACTCTGTTATAAAGGCATCACAACACACACAACATATGCAGGTAGTCCTCGACTTACAACAGTTCGCTTAGCGACCGTTGGAAGTTACAGCGGCACTGAAAAAAGGACTGTTAGGACTGTTTTTCACACATATGACCATTGCAAATCCCCATGGTCATGTGACTTACATTCGGATGCTTGACAACTGATTTCACATTTATGACGGTTGCCGGGTCTGTGTGGTCCCGTGATCCCGTTGCGACCTCCTGACAAGCGAAGCCAATGGGATTCACTTAACAACGGGGTTACTAACTTAACAATTACAGTGATTTGCTTAAGGAACGTGGCAAGGAAAGTCGTCAAATGGGGACGAAACTCACATAACAACTTTCTCACTGAGCAACCTAGATTTTTGGCTCAATTCTGGTCGTAGGTTGAGGACTGCCTGTATACCCACACAGAAACAAGAGGATTCTACTCTGTCTTTGTATTCATCTTTAGCTGAAGCGTCTATCCATCTCTTCGATTGCGAATGGATGTCAGAAAAAGACAATATATATTTTTTTTCAGAACGTTGCCCGAATCGGTTTACCTTCTTCGCCAGCCTTGGAAGGGACCCTGTTCATATTTCTGGTGGGACGAGGTGGGGTCGGTTTGGCTTTGATGGTCTGTTTGGAGATCAGCTTTATCGGAATCCGCCGACGCACATCAAGACCGCCCAAAGTTCCGGAACTATTTGTCCCTTGCAAGTCATTGTCTGCATCAAACAAACAAACAAACAAACAAACGCACAAACAACATGATACGTAAGTTTCCAGTTCCTCAGGTCTGATGCAGCACTGGAACCTCTTCCCAAGTCTATAGACTATTTTACAACCTTGTTCTGACCTAGGCTTCCCAAGACTCCTTGTCCCGACAAAAACCCCTTTTTATTAAGTTACTGTGAATTCCTCTCATTCACACTCAGCAGAGTCTTTCAAGGGAGAATTTACAGTCACAGACCTTCTCTGGCTTGGAGAGTTGCCAGGCCGATATCTTCAAAACTTGGCAAGGAGTCACGAACCAATTAAGAGAACTAATTGTCTCCTGCAAACTCCACTCCCCTTTTGCTCCTCTTTTATTGCCTGGGGGGAGGGAGGGCGCATTCATTGTCCACCTATGGTTTTACTCCTGAGTTGAACCTTATTCCTTAGCTGTTCCCTTCTCCTGGCAGCTCTGCACATGCACATACTGGGAACAGACTTGATAAAACAGTCTTTCAGAGGAAGGTGATCAACACCCACCTAATTTCCAGACACAGGGCAAGGCCAAACTTGGCACAGAGTCAAAAACAGAAGTTTCAAATCTTGAATCGGCCAGATGAACTAATTGCTTCCTGCAAAAGCTCACGTCCCGTTCCCTCCTCTTTTATGTTTTGTGGGAGAGGCCAATCATCTCCAAGCCTTACTCCCAAGTCGACCCTGTTTCCTTAATTGTTCCTGTCTCCTGGCAGCTCTGCGCATGCGCACACTGGGAACAGGCTCACGCTGTTCTTCTGCCCCATTGATGCCCGATTCCGAAGGCAGCTGATAACTATCAGACGGTCCTGTCCCCATCTCTGCCTCCGAAGCAGAGCCCTCATCCAGGCCTTCCCCAGCCTCCAGGACTGGCCCATGTTCTTCCTCAGCCTCATCGCTGTCCGACTCCGCTGCCAACTCCGCAGGCTGCTGGCGGATCACAACAGAAGCCAGAGTCACTTAAAAACCGTGTTACTACCCTGTTTCCCCTAAAATAAGACATCCCGATAATAAGACCAATCAGGCTTTTGAGCGCAACCAACTCTCCTTTATTTTCCAGAGCCATTTGTTGCTTCACTAACAAAAAAAGAAAGAATGTGAGGGTGCTTTTTTTAGCGTGTATAAAAGTTATTCCTGTTCAAGATATATAATGAGAAAGTTATCTATTAATAATAGCAATAGCACTTAGACTTATATACCGCTTCATACCCTGTTTTCCCCAAAATAAGACTGTTTCCCCTGATAATAAGCCCAATTGGGCTTTTGAGTGCATGACAATAAGGCCAAGCGCTTATTTCAGGGTTCAAAAAAATATAAGACAGGGTCTTATTTTCAGGGAAACACAGTAGTGCATTTACAGCCCTCTCTAAGCGGTTTACGGAGTCCGCCTATTGCCCCCAACAATCTGGGTCCTCATTTTACCCATCTTGGAAGGATGGGAAGCTGAGTCAACGACAAATAAAATCTATTTTGGCATCAATACATCCCAAACTCCAAAAGAAAGTTAAGCCCTGAAACTTAACACTAGTACTATAGATAGGGAAATATATGTTGTGAATCAAAACAGCTGAGAATTTAATTCATGATATGCGTTGTCCAATCATAAGGGATTCTCACCCCAGAGGACCCTCAAATTTCTAACATTTTAAAATACATATTATACTTTTGAACCAGTCCATCAATAACAGCAGCAGAGCAGCAATCCCTGCTGATGTATATAAAGTTATAAAAGTGACTAAAGAAAATTATTGATCATATTCTGCCTCCAGAAGTTGTGAACACTCCAACACTGGAAGTTTTTAAGAAGATTTTGGATAACCATTTGTCTGAAGTGGTGTGGGGTTTCCTGCCTAAGCAGGGGGTTGAACTAGAAGACCTCCAAGGTCCCTTCCAACTCTGTTTATTCTATTCTATTCTATTCTATTCTATTCTATTCTATTCTATTCTATTCTATTCTATTCTATTCTATTCTATTCTATTCTATTCTATTCTATTCTATTCACTTTATCCTATACTTTAATGCAGCAGCTTGTAAGAAGATATACAATTCTTTCTGATCAAGACAAGATAGGAGAAGGGAATTTTAATCAGCTGGTACGTAGATGTCATGTACCTGGAACATGAAATGCAACAAATCAACCGGCAAAAAGTTCTCAGGGCTTATTCGAACGATCTTAAAACTGCCAAAAAACGAGTTTCCATCATTTAAGAGCATACCAGACAATTTCAGCTATCTGAGCCCTGTAGTAAATCAAATAACTCACCGACAGAATATTTATACGGGATCATGTCACCGTTCAAATGGCTTCTCGTATTCTCAATTTCAAAGCCAACTTGTCAAGTTTATATTTACATCAGTCACATTGCTTCTGGGTCGTGCTGTGGGCAACAACGAATTTGCCTGCTGTTTCCCTAGGAATCCACGGAGTTTCTTCCAAACGGTTTGAAATCAACCCTCGCTGGCAAAAAGATGCTGTGGCCATTTTAAACTCCTCTCTGTTCAGTGGAGTGGAATGCTGACAATGAATCACCTAACCGCCATTTAGGTGACAGTTGATAGCATTTATATTATCCCTCCTCACATTTTGCAATGGGAAAAGCTTTATTTTATTTTATTTTAATATTATGAATAGGCCAAAAGAAATTCTCTGAATATAGGGTTTTTTTTTTAATGCGCTACAGTAAGAACAGGAGCAAATGGGAAATGACTAGCCTAATAACACTACCAAAAAAAAAAAAAAAAATCCCCCAACAAATATATTACTATATGCTCTTGTAAAATGTTTTAATTTTTTAAGATATCATAGATTCCTGACCGGTTTTGCTGTAACAGATTAACGGGCCTATCCCACTGGAAACTATTAAAAGGCATTTACCGGAAAGCAAAGAAATACAACTAAATTCACATCAACTTCAAAGAAAAAGCCTCCGAACTAAACAATATTAAAACTCTTAACACAGAGTTTCAAAGTTTTTTTGTGTGTGTGCCAGACATTAAAAGAAGCGCTAGGAGAGAGTTTTCTTAAGTTATTCACAAGCCTTCCAAATAAACTATAGCAATGAAAGATTTCTCTCTCACACATAGTAATTTGCCATCCTGTATTGCATTTTAGGGACGATGTGGCTCAGTGGCTAAGATGCTGAGCTTGTCGATCAGAAAGATTGGCAGTTCAGCGGTTTGAATGCCTAGTGCCGCATAACTGGGTGAGCTCCCGTGACTTGTCCCAGCTTCTGCCAACCTAGCAGTTCGAAAGCAGGTAAAAAATGCAAGTGGAAAAATAGGGACCACATTTGGTGGGAAGGGAACAGCGTTCCGTGCGCTTTTGGCGTTGAGTCATGCCAGCCACATGACCACGGAGACGTCTTCGGACAGCGCTGGCTCTTCGGCTTTGAAACGGAGATGAGCACCGCCCCCTAGAGTCGGGAACGACTAGCACGTATGTGCGAGGGGAACCTTTGCCTTTATTGCATTTTAAAAGATGATGTTAGCATGGCCGTCTAGATCTCTTTTCTAACTTTAGGAAATAAAGCATGTTTTTCTTCTGAGCCAAGGCCATTCCTTTTGGTATGCGAGAACTTGTTTGTCTAGCAATTAAACGATAGAAAGTGTATCCTGAAATGTCCTTGAACACACTTGTCTAAAAAAGATACAAACCCAGCTGGGAAAGAGAGCAAACGTAACCCACAAATTTTGCCCCTCGTGGAACCTTATCTAGAATCAACGTTTAGTATTGTCCAAACCTCACGTCATCAATGCCTTCTTGATCTAATGCTTTTCTATCACAGGTACCAAACTGTATCGTTTATTTCTGTACTCTATAAAAATATTCATTCTCCCTAAATAAATACTTTTTTTTTTTTGGCTTTACCTGAATTACTTGGTAATTTGTATTTAGGGTAGGCAAAAAAAAGCCACTTTTGCAAAGGTAATAATTGTATCCTCTCCCAAATTCTGAGCGTAGGTCTCCAGTTCCCACGCAAACTCGGTTGCCCGAGTTTTGCAGGCAACATAAATGTCCTAGCAGAAGGCTGTCACAGCATGCAAGTTGATGCCCAGGGGAAGAATACTGTAAAATCTCCATTCCCTCCCCACTTCAGGGGAAGGTTACTGCAAAATCCCCATTTCCTCCCAATCAGCTGGGACTCGGGAGGCAGAGAATAGATGGGGGCGGGGCCGGTCAGAATTTTTACTACCGGTTCTCCGAACTACTCAAAATTTCCGCTACCGGTTCTCCAGAACTGGTCAGAACCTGCTGAAACCCACCTCTGAATCAAACTCACCCGATAGGAGCATGTTGGAGAAAAGAGGAAGAACAGTGTGATGTCACACTGGGTTTTTTGGCAGATTGTGATATTCTAAAATCGTAAATAAAGGAGCAAGCCAGGGTAAAGAAAGCAAGCAAATCAAAGACAGGTTTTCCTTCAAACTTTCCCCACAAGGGGTGGATTTGCGGAGCAGGTGAGTCTCTTTCAAGTACAGGTAGTCCTCGACTTACGACGATTCATTTAATGACCATTCAAAGTTACAACCGCACTGAAAAAGAGTGGCTTACGACTGTTTTTCACACTTCACGGTAGC
Source organism: Pituophis catenifer annectens (assembly GCF_029215685.1). NCBI lineage: Eukaryota > Metazoa > Chordata > Lepidosauria > Squamata > Colubridae > Pituophis > Pituophis catenifer. The sequence goes on from NW_027256887.1 coordinate 4,747,312, forward strand.
ATCCCCACAGTCACATGATCAAAATTTGGATGCTTGGCAACTGGCATGTATTTATGACGGTTGCACCCGCCTCGCCCGGGGTTATGGGATCACTCTTTGTAACTTTCCAAAGTTTCCAACTTTCCAAATAACCAAAGTCAATGGGGGAAGCCAGATTCACTTAACGAAACCACCCCCCCCCCCCCGATTCACTTAATAACTGGAGTGATTCACCTAAGAACTGTAGCAAAAAAGGTCACAAAATGAGGCACAATACACTTCACTATCTCGCTTAGCAACAGAAATTTTGGACTGCACTGTGATCTTAGGTCGAGGACTACCTGTCGGTCTTTCTCAATTTTGGCAACTTTTAGAAGTAAGGCATTCAGAGACTAAAACATATAAAGAACAGGAATTGGGTATGCCTAGCTTCATGAAAAGAAGGACTAGGCTGATATGATAGCAGAGTCCTAATATTTGAGGGGCTGCCACAAAGAAGAGCGGGGAGGGGGGGTGTCACCCTGTTCTCTAAAGCACCTAAAGGCAAGACTAAGAAACAACAGATGGAAACTTAAACAAGGAGAGAAGCAACCTAGAATTAAGGAGAAATTTCCTGACAGGGAGAACAATTAACCAGGGGAACATCTTGCCACCAGAAGCTGTAGATGCTCCATCACTGGAGGCTTTTAAGAAGAGATTGGACAACCAATGGGATACTATAGGGTCTCCTGCAAGGCCCCTTCCAGCTCTATTCTGATTAATTGATTAGATTGAATTTCACTGGATACTTTTAAGAAGAGACTGGACAGCCACTTGTCTCAAATTGTATGGGGTCTCCTGTTTGAGCAGGGGGCTGGACTAGAGGACCTCCAAAGTCCCTTCCCGCTCTCTTCCGATTGACTGATTTGAATAAATTTCACTGTAGATTTTAAAGAAGAGATTGGACAGTCACTTGTCTCAACTTGTACAGGGTCTCTTGCTTGAGCAGGGGGTTGGATTAGAGGACCTCCAAGGTCCCTTCCAAGCTCCATTCTGATTGATTGATTGAATGAATTTCACTGGAGGCTTTTAAGAAGAGTCTGAGAAGTCTCAAATACCCTCAAAACCATGTTGTTCCGCCAGGCTGGGCTACCAATGTAAAGATTTTAATTGGTTTTAAATGGGATTTTAAATTTGGGGTTTTATAAATTGGGCCTATTATTTAATAATTTTAATTATTTTTAAATTTTGTCTGTGTTTTTAATTAGGCTGTACACCGCCCTGAGTCCTTTGGGAGAAGGGCGGTATAGAAATAAAATTAATAAATAAATAATAAATAAATAGTACAGGGTCTCCTGCTTGGACGGGGGGGGGGGGAGGGTCAGACTAGAGGACCTCCAAGGTCCCCTCTTCCAGCTCCATCCTGATTTAACTGATTTGAATAAATTTAATTGTAGATTTTTAAGAAGAGACTGGACAGTCACTTGTCTCAACTTGTACAGGCTGGACTAGAGGACCTCCCAAGTCCCTTCCAGTTCTATTCTGATTGGATTGTTTGAATAAATTTCACTGGAGGTCTTTTAAGAAGAAACTGGAGAGCCACTTGTCTCAAAAAGGTACAGGGTCTCCTACTTGGGTAGGGGGGTCAGACTAGAGGGCCTCCAAGGTCCCCTCTTCCAGCTCCATCCTGATTTAACTGATTTGAATAAATTTAATTGTAGATTTTTAAGAAGAGACTGGGCAGTCACTTGTCTCAACTTGTACAGGCTGGACTAGAGGACCTCCAAGGTCCCCTCTTCCACCTCCATTCTTGCTTGATTTCCCCCCCCCTCCCCCAGCCAGCATAGGAGGGAATTCTGGGAGCTGTAGTCCACACCCCAAGTGGCCAAGATTGGAGAAAAGCGCTCAAGAAAACGGGGAAGGCCTGTCAAAAAGAGGGAGGAGGGGAGGGGGGAGCAGGGGGGGTCCATGGAGAGCCCCCCCCCCGTTCCCACCTCGGGCCAACCAAGCCTGTGTGAGGGGAAGGGAAGGAGCCAGGCCGCCAGGGACGGGCCTGGTGATCCCCAGAAGGCGGCCCTCACTGACACAACCCGACGAGGCGGCTTCCGTAAGGGGGGAAAAAGGCCACTTTGGGCCCATCCGGAGCCAGGCCGAGGTAGGCCGCACTCGACTCCGGGGGCTTCCCCGCCTCAGCGCGCTAGGCCTCAGCGCCCGAAACCCCGCGCCATTCCCCCCGCTCGGAAGGGGAAAACCCGGCCGGCCTGGACGACGGAACGCGACCGGGGTGGGTTTTAAACGGAGCTCCCCCCGCATCTCCCCCGCTCACCATTGTGGTCCATGATTCGGCCTAGGGCACTCTGGGGACCGGAAGTCGCTCGCGCCGACGGAGGGTGGGGGGGGGGTGGGCGTGGCCGGAAGCTGACGAGGTTAGAAGGGTGAACGGGAAATACGGAGAGAGAGAGAGGGAGAGAGACGCCGCTCTAGAGGTGTATAACAGCCTTTCTGAGCGGGGAATGCGGCGCTTCCGAGTTCCTCCTGGAGAATTCTGCGCCTGCGCACTAGAAGAACTCGACAGAGAGTGGCCCCATAGGGGCGGAAAAAAATTGGAAACTTTAGAAGGAAAAAAATTTAAATTAGGTTTAAATGGGATCATGTATTCCGGTAGAAGCTGAGCCCCGACTTCAGGTAAGAGATGCCAAGACGGGGTGGGGGTGGGCGTGGGTTTCTTCAGTGTTTTTCAATCGAGGCAACTTTTAAGATGTGTGGACGTCAAATCCCAGAATTCATTCATTCATTCTATCTATCTGTCTATCTATCTATAATCTCTATCTACCTATCTATTTATCTATATCTATCATCTATCAATTTCATCTATCAATCGCATCTATGTATCTTCTATGTATCTATCATCCATCAACTTATTATCTATCTATCTATCTATCTATATCTATCATCTCTATCATCTATCTACCTATCTACCTACCTATCTATCTATCTATCTATCTATCTATCTATCTATCTATCTATCTATCATCTCTATCATCTATCTACCTATCTATCTATCCATCCATCTATCCACCATCTCCATCATCTAAAATCTCTATCATCTACCTATCCATCCATCTATCTATCTACCTATCTACCTATCTATTTATCTATATCTAGCATGTATCAATTTCATCTATCGATTGCATCTATATATCTTCTATATATCTATCATCCATCAATTTATTATCTATCTATCTATCTATCTATCTATCTATCTATATCTATCATCAATCTATTTCATCTATCTATCTATCATCTCTATCATCTATCTACCTATCTACCTATCTATCCATCCATCCATCATCTCTATCATCTATCATCTCTATCATCTATCTACCTATCCATCTATCTACCTATCTATTTATCTATATCTATCATGTATCAATTTCATCTATCAATCACATCTATGTATCTTCTATATATCTATCATCCATCAATTTATTATCTATCTATCTATCTATCTATATCTATCATCAATCTATTTCATCTATCATCTATCTATCTATCATCTCTATCATCTATCTACCTATCCATCTATCTATCTGCCTATTTTTCTATATCTATCATGTACCAATTTCATCTATCGATCGCATCTATGTATCATCTATATATCTATCATCCATCAATTTATTATCTATCTATCTATTTATCTATCTATCTATATCTATCTATCCAGTGGTGGGATTCAAGTAATTTAACAACTGGTTCTCTGCCCTAATGATTTCTTCCAACAACCAGTTTGCCAAACTGCTCAGAAAGTTCACAACCGGTTCTCCCGAAGTGGTGCAAACTGGCTGTATCCCACCACTGTATCTATCTATCTATCTATCTATCTATCTATCTATCTATCTATCTATCATATAGTTCTTGGAAGAAAGGAGGGATGGATAAATGCATAATATTGCAAGTGGCAACTTGGAGCAGGACAGAGATGCTGCAGGGGCTTGCAAAATTCTTTGAATCCTTCAAGTCTAAATCCACCCGGTCCTGTGCAGAAATTCCACACCCACACTTGAAGATCACTCTCCTGCTCAAAAAGCCAAATTCCGACTTTTATGATTCATTCAGGCAAAGCCTCATCGCCACTCCCATCCCGGAAGAAATTGAAGGAACCCTGCTGGGCGAATCAGGGACTCGAAAGTCAAGGCAGCACGTGTGAATCTGATTTTCCCCAATCGGCAGCAATTCAAGGGGACCCTTCGTAGAGAGAGAAAATTAGAGCAAGGAGCTCATGGTCTCTTCCATGCGCGGGAATTAAGGATTAGGCGCTGTCCAATAGGGCGCATTTTCAGCAAAGAGCTGCAAAGGAGTCGAGAACGGGAGCTGTCTTCGGTTTTTAGCAGAAATTAAGGTCGTGCATCCCTTTGTACAGTAAGTTTATTATTTATTCTCTTAAAATCAGGGCAAAGGCTGCGTCTCTCTTCTCTCTCTACCGCGCAGGCAGATTTTTTAGGGGGGGGAGGTTGGACGGAGCCTAAAGAGTAAGGCAGCATTTTGCATTCGTGTGTATTGTTCACGTGTGAATACATGGCATTGGTGATAATGCAGAGGTTGGTGTTGCAAAAGATGACCGCAGAGATTTTGTTACCCCTGTTGCTGTTGTTGCTTTTTTTCAAGAGAGAGGGGGGGAGGGGCAGAAAGAAAGGAAGGAAGGGGAGAGAGAGAAAAAGGGAGGGGGAAGAAAGAGAAAGAGAGAGAGAGATAAAGAAAGAAAAAGAAAAGAAAGAAAGAAAGAAAGAAAGAAAGAAAGAAAGAAAGAAAGAAAGAAAGAAAGAAAGAAGAGAGAGAGAAAGAGGGAGGGGGCAGAAAAAGAAAGAAAGAAAGAAAGGGAGGGAGGGGGCAGAAAGAAAGAAAGAAAGAAAAAGAAAGAGGAAAAAGAGAAAGAGGGAGGAGGAGGGGCAGAAAGAGAAAGAAAAAGAAAGAGGAGAGAGAAAGAGGGAGGGGCAGAAAGAGAAAGAAAGAAAGAAAAAGAAAGAAAGGAAAGAGAAAGAGGGAGAGGGCAGAAAGAGAAAGAAAAAGAAAGAAAGAAAGAAGAGAGAGAAAGAGGGAGGGGCAGAAAGAAAGAAAAAAGAAAGAAAGAAAGAGGGAGGGAGGGGGCAGAAAGAGAAAGAAAGAAAGAAAAAGAAAGAAAGGAGAGAGAGAGAGGGAGGGGGAGGGGGCAGAAAGAGAAAGAAAGAAAGAGGAGGGAAGGGGAAGAAAGAAAGAAAGGAAAAGGAGAGAAAGAGGAAGGGTGGAGGGGGCAGAAAGAGAAAGAAAGGAAAAGAAAAAAAAGGAGGGAGGGGAAGGGGAAGAAAAGAAAGAAAAAGAAAGGAGAGAGAAAGAGGGAGGGGGAGGTGACAGAAAGAGAAAGAAAGAGAAAAAGAAAGAAAAAGAAAGAAAGGAAAGAAAGAAAGAAAGAAAGAAAGAAAGAAAGAAAGAAAGAAAGAAAGAAAGAAAGAAAGAAAGAAAGAGAAAGATATATGCTCAGGCTGGGATTGAAGGCTTCCAGTATTTCTCAACCTTTGGCAATTTAAAAGACTTGTGGACTTCAACTCCCAGAATTCCCCAGCGAGCATTGCTGGCTGGGGAATTCTTGGAGTTGTATGTGGCCTGCATATAATCCAGCGTTTCTCAACCTCGCCAATTTTGTGATGGGTGGACTTCCACTCCCAGAATCCACCAGGCAGCAGGGGATTCTGGGAGTGGAAATCCACACTTTATAAAGTCAGGGTCGAGAAATGCTGACCTTGGACTGTTGCACTGAATTTGGGGCTTAATTATAGGATAAAAGACGGCCCTTTTATTTCAGAACGCTGTCCTTGAGATTTATGTAATTTCATGACTATTTTCTCGGTTTTGTTTTTGATTCCTCCTTTATAAAACAAAGTGATCAATAATTATTTTTAACCCTTATGAATCTCTTTCGGATGTGCGCCCGCCCCCCCTTTTCAGGTTTCTCCTTTGTTTTTGTTTTTTTTTAAAAAAAGGTGTAATTAAGACATTTTGAGACTGTTCGCCAGAGGGAGCTGCAGCCGTCAGAATCAAACTCGAGATTGTGAGAATGCAGTTCATCATCGAATTAGATGGCGATGGAAATTAGGAAAATGGTTATTACATTCTCGTCTTAAAATTTTGTTTTTGTAGATGTGGCCTGATAACATTGATGACTGCAGTCTCCCCAGGCAAATGGGACGGTCCCCGCTAAGCAACCCAGTTGATTTGTTTCATTCAGAACCCGTTGTGAAAATCTGTGCTCCTATGGTTAGGTATTCAAAGTAAGTGCTGTTTTCGCGTTCTGCCTAAATCCGTCAGCATCATGCTTGCCTTCACCCAATAATGAGATTTTTGTTCCATTTGCAAGCCGTGTTTTATCAAGGATATCATCCTCTAGTACCGTGATGCAGTGGTGAAATCCAATTTTTTTTTACTACCGGTTCTGTGGGCGTGGCAGAGGAAGGATACTGCAAAATCTCCATTCCCACCCCACTTCAGGGGAAGGATGCTGCAAAATCCCCATTCCCTCCCCACTCCTGGGGGAAGGATATTGCAAAATCTCCATTCCCACCCCACTCTGGAGCCAGTCAGAGGTGGTATTTGCCGGTTCTCCAAACTACTCAAAATTTCTGCTTACCGGTTCTCCAGAACCTGTCAGAACCTGCTGGATTTCACCCCTGCCATGATGGCAAACCTATGGCAACCTATGAAAAATGTCCTTATCTCGAATGCTTTTATATTTGTAGATTATCCTTCAGAACTTTAGTCAGGAAATACGATTGTGATTTATGCTACACGCCAATGATCATAGCGGCTGATTTTGTCAGATCTTTGAAAGCGAGGCACAGTGAATTTACAACAAATCAAGGTAGGTTGCGTATATATTTTCTCACCCCTCTGGAGCTTTTAAAATCCTGTTTTAATGCTCAGTTAGTTGTCCTCAAAATATCTTTTTAAAACTTACAGACAATCTAATTTATAGCTCAGGAAGACACTGATTAGGATCAAATCATTGCACAGAGATGGAATGGAATGGAATGGAATGGAATGGAATGGAATAGAATAGAATAGAATAGAATAGAATAGAATAGAATAGAATAGAATAGAATAGAATAGAATAGAATAGAATAGAATAGAATAGAATAGACAGAGTTGGAAGGGACCTCGGAGGTCTTCTAGTCCAACCCCCTGCCCAGGCAGGAAACCCTATACCACTTCAGGCAAATGGTTATCCAACATCTTCTTAAAAACTTCCAGTGTTGGAGCATTCACAACTTCTAGAGGCAAGTTGTTCCACTTGTTAATTGTTCTCACTGTCAGAAAATTTCTCCTTAGTCCTAAATTGCTTCTCTCCTTGATTAGTTTCCACCCATTGCTTGAAATAATATGCTTGGTTTTGGCCTGGTATGTTGTTAGAAGGAAGGCACGAGTGATTTATTCAGTAAGAATGACGGAACGAACTATTTAGTGTGATAAGGGTAAAGGTTCCCCTCGCACATATGTGCTAGTCGTTCCCGACTCTAGGGGGCGGTGCTCATCTCCGTTTCAAAGCCGAAGAGCCAGTGCTGTCTGAAGATGTCTCCGTGGTCATGTGACGGGCATGACTCAAAGCCAAAGGCGCACGGAACGCTGTTCCCTTCCCACCAAAGGTGGTCCCTATTTTTCTACTTGCATTTTTGACGTGCTTTCGAACTGCTAGGTTGGCAGAAGCTGGGACAAGGAATGGGAGCTCACCCCGTTACGTGGCACTAGGGATTTGAATTGCTGAACTGCCGACCTTTCGATCGACAGGCTCAGCATCTTAGCCGCTGAGCCACCACGTCCCTTTAATTTTTTTTTTTTTTTAATTATTTGATTTATATGCCGCCTTTCTCTGGAGTCAGGGCAGCTTACAATGCATTAAGCAATAGCCTTCATACTTTTGTATATTTATACAAAGTCAGCTTATTGCCCCCACAACTGGGTCCTCATTTTACCTACCTTAGAAAGGATGGAAGGCTGAGTCAACCTTGAGCCTGGTGGGATTCGAACTTACAGTAATTGCCGACAGCTGGTGTTAATCACAATGCTATTAGTCTGCTGAGCCACCAGGCCCAGTTTATTCATTTAATTTAAATGTAATTTTAGTGTGATAGAGGAATCAATTTAACAGCTTGTAGTCCTAGGAAGTAAACCTTCAATCTGTTCCCCACCAAATTTGAAATATTTCTTCAGTCTATTTCTTTCAAGTTAAATTATCCTTCGATCAAGGCCTTATTCCTTTAGTAGATTTCTAAGATGTTATCCTCTAGAAATCCCCCCAAATATGGATCTCCATATACCAGGAAATTTGTAAAATAGCTGGCACTGGAAGTAGCTTCTAGTCAAAGATATCCATTGAATTTAAAGCAGCTGAGTTGAACAAGTAGAAGTAGATGGAAGAACAATTTCAAACTCAAGATACGTGGAGGGCAACAGATTAAAGAAAGTTCAGTGCATAGGACCGCAGATTCCCACTAAATCCTGGTTTGTTCCATCCATCCTGAATAAAACCATGATTGGCTTCATTTAGCCAAGTTCTCCCTAGCTGGAATTCAGTGCTAGCCAATAACCACCTTGGTTCTCTCATTGATGTTTCTAGAATGCACCTTCTTCCCTAAATAACAAGGATTTTTATTTATTTATTACAATTCATTTTTTTACAGCTGACCATCCTTTGATTGTTCAGTTTGCTGCTAAAGAAGCACAAGTTTTAGCAGACGCAGCTGGCCTTGTTAGTCCGTTTGCAGATGGCGTAGATTTAAACTGTGGTTGTCCGCAAAGGTAAGAGACCTGAAACAAAATATGGAGAATCATTTCTTAAGGCAAGTGCTGTTGTACTGATTTTCTGTACGCTATTATTTGCTTCCTTTACATTTCAAAATAGGTAAAGCTGCAAAGAAATTGGAGCTTTATATGTTTTTTTGTTTAAATGTCTGATTAAATTGTCTTTTTAGTATAAACATGGTAGGTCAGTGGTACTCAACCTGTGGTCCACGGACCACAAAAGCATGAAGAAATGTTGTGATTTAAATCTTGAGTTAAGTCTTGCTGGTCCATGGCCACAAAAGGTATTTAAAGGGGGACAGATTCCAACAGAGAGTTGTCCCTTCCAACAGAGAGTTGGAAGGGACCTTGTAGGTCATCTAGTCCAACCCCCCCCACCCCCCCACCCAAGCAGGTGACCTTACATCGTTTCTGACAGATGGCAGTCCATTCTCTTCTGGACTTGTCAGTGGGACATCAGGGTTGCTCTCTCTCTGAAGTACTCGCCATACGTCTTCTATTGTTTTCTTCCAGATGGGCCATGGCAGAAGGCTATGGTGCTTGCTTAATAAACAAACCACAACTGATACAAGAGATGGTGAGATCAGTAAGAAATCAAGTGGAAAACCCCACATTTTCAGTATCTATTAAGATACGGTAAGTCCTTTATAGATATATATGTGTGTGTGTGTGTGTGAATTGCCTTATAGATGTGGTGGGCAGCAGAAAAAATAAAATGTATTTTATTTATTGCCTTCATAAAAAGGTATTGCAAATTATCCATTAAGAAGCTGTCTTTAATTCGTAACCATATGATTCAGTGAAAAAATCAAGGCATTTGTATGATTCAGGAATAATGCCACAAGAGCAATAGCACTTAGACTTATATACCGCTTCGTAGCGCTTCACAAATGTCAGCTTATTGCCCCCCCCCCCAACAATCTGGGTCTTCATTTTACCGACCGCGGAAGGATGGAAGGTTGAATCAACCTTGAGCCGGTCAGGATCGAACTACTGGCACTGGGCAGAGTTAACCCGTAATACTGCATTCTAACCACTGGGAGGGAAGGAAGGAAGGAAGGAAGGAAGGAAGGAAGGAAGGAAGGAAGGAAGGAAGGAAGGAAGGAAGGAGTGGTCCGCCAGCAGCTTGTGGAGCTGGCAGCAGAGTCGGACAGTGAGGAGACTGGGGAGGAACATGGGCCAGTCCTGGAATCTGGAGAAGGCTCGGACGAGGGCTCTTTGTCGGAGGCAGAGAAAGGGGCATCTGGGAGGTACGTGCTGCCTCTGGAGCCTCCAGAGTCGGACCTCAGCGAGGCAGAGGAACAGGGGGAGCCTGTTCCCAATGCGCGCATGCGCAGAGTTGCCAGAAGGCAAGAACAGTTAAAACAAAAGGGACGACTCAGGAGTAAGGCTTGGAGATGATTGGCCCCTCCCATAAGACATAAAAAAGGAGCAAAGGCACGTGGGCCTTTGCAGGAAACAACATTGTTAATTCTGTGCAGTTTAAAGTCTGAAGCTCTGTTTGATTCTGGACTCCATGTGGCTTTGCCAATTAGGTCTTTGGCAGCGTGTCAAGGGAGATAAAGGTGGGTGATTATCAGCCTTATCCCGAAGGACTCTTTACAACTATTTGGGACTCATCTGTGAATGAACAGAATTCCCAGCTGTTGCAATAAAAGAGGTTTTTGGGATGACTCGTGTGTTTTACTGACTCAGGAAGCCTAAGTCAGGAAGGAAGGAAGGAAGGAAGGAAGGAAGGAAGGAAGGAAGGAAGGAAGGAAGGAAGGAAGGAAGGAAGGAAGGGCAATAGCACTTAGACTTATATACCCCTTCACAGTACTTTATAGCCCTCTCTGAGCCAGCTTTACAGAGTCAGCTTATTGCCTCCCAACAATCTGGGTCCTCATTTTATCGACCGCGGAAGGATGGAAGGCTGAGTCAACCTTGAGCCAGTCAGGATCGAACTTCTGGTAGTGGCATTGAACTACCTGTACATACATATATGTATATGTTTCTCCCTCCCTCCCCGTTCTTAAATCTCCACTATATTTTCACGCTGAGAAAATATTTTCACCTGCTGCGTTACCATTTTTCTCTCTCGCATGGAACGGAAGGATCCATGAAGATCTAAAAAGAACTGTAGACCTCTGTCAAAAAGCAGAGTCAGCCAGCGTATCCTGGATCAGCGTACACGGCAGAAGTGTAGAGGAAAGACACCAGTCGGTGCACTACGATGCAATTAAGACAATTAAAGACAGCGTCTCCATACCGGTGGTAGCTAACGGTGACGTGAAATCCCTGAAAGATGTAGAGGCCGTTCATCAAAAAACAGGAGCTGATGGTGAGGACAACCTTGGTTCTTCTGAGTTTTTTCTCCCCGATGCTTGTTTCCAGCAATGCTGGCTAGGCTGTTCTTGGAGCTGGAGTCCACCCAGAGGTGAGCTTCAAAAATTTTAGCAAGGGGTTCTCTGCCCGGTTGCTGGGTGGGTGTGGCCTAAATTGGCCTCCTGCACCACAGGGGGGGGGGCGTTTTTGCCCTCCCCAGGCTCCGGAGGCTTTTCTTGAGCCTCTGGGAGGGTGAAAACGGCTTCCCCAGGCTCTGGAGGCCAGAAACAGGCCCGTTTCTGGCTCTTCCCGAATTTCCAGTAAGCCCGTTTTTCACTGTCCCTGAGCCTCTATGCGTGCCCTGCACTTATCTGCATCCAAAATGGGCCCCGTGGGGATTCCTGTGAGGGGAGGGGTGGGGTGAGGCAGCCAGGAGTGGGATTTGAGGGTTCTCCGAACTGCACAGAATCTTAGCTAGAGGTTCTCCCGAACCCCTACGAACCCCCAGCAGCCCACCCCTGGGTCCACCCATCTTAAAATGGCTACGGTTAGAAACCACTCCTCTCTCCTCTTTTAAATAGCTACACAAGGAGCTCATGTTATACGGTGTAAGCTCATATTCTAAGAAATATTTTTCACTGGGTTAAATGGGTCTTTCTCCTAAGTTTCTAAGACTCAATTGAAATTTAGTCAAAACTGTCACCCCGTTAATCATCTGAATCTTCCAGAATGCTGCCTTTCTGCTTCTAGTATCTTCAATATTACCGTTAATCAATTCCTCTCGCTCCCATTCGGTGAATAGCCAGCATCCTGGAACTTTTTAATAAATAAGAAATTATGACGCTCTTTAAGTAGGTCACGCAACTTCTCCAGCTCTTTGAAACGTGCATCACCTTCAAGAGATTGATGAGCAATCCATGTTCACCAACCCCTTCGCATTTTGTGATCTCTCCAGCCTCCTCTTGTCCAAAGTTGGCATTATATATTTTTGCATTTTGAGGATTTGAAGTCTGCCATCTTCAAGTTGCCAAGATTTGAGAAAGATTTAGACTCAGGAAAGAAAGAATCAAAAAACACGGTCCAATATTTTTCCATCAACGCCTCTCCTTTTCCTGTTCTGCCCTACTCCTCAAAATAGTACAACTGTGGACACTATCAGTGGATACCAAAAAAATTATCCATTCCAGTTTTAAGATAAAATTGAAGTACGTCTTTGTGGTTTTCTGAAAATATATTTCTTTTCCTTTTGTAGGTGTCATGGTTGCGAGAGGGCTTTTAGCCAATCCGGCTTTATTTGCAGGATATGAAGACACACCTCTGCAGTGTGTCCAGGATTGGGTGGACATAGCCCTCGAGCAAGGTACCCCCTTTACCTGCTTCCATCATCATTTAATGTACATGCTGGAGAGAGTGACTTCGAAGCAAGAAAAGAAGATTTTTAATGTTTTATCAAGTACGTCTGCTGTTTTGGACTACCTTAGAGATAATTATGGCGTTCGGTAGCCTCCTAGATATATTTAAATCGCGAGAAGACCAAACTTATTTTAAAATTGTGGACGTCTACGATTGTTTTTTTTTCTACTCAAGGATTTCAGTATGTGCATTTATACGATGCTAGCATTTTCTTATGAGCAAATTGTGAATAAAAGCAGCAAGCGTTCATTGCAGAGGTGGGTTGCAGCAGGTTCTGACCAGTTCTGGAGAACCGGTAGTGGAACTTCTGAGTAGTTTGGAGAACCGGTAGTAAAAATTCCCCATCTATTCTCTGCCTCCCATGTCCCAGCTGATCGGGAGGAAATGGGGATGTTGCGGTACCCTTCCCCTGGATTGGGGAGGGAATGGAGATTTTACAGTATCCTTCCCCTGCCATGCCCACCAAGCCATGCCCAGCAAGCCACACCCGCAGAACTGGTAGTAAACTTTTTTGAAACCCACCTCTGGTCCATATGTTTATTCAGCCCTCATCAGGCAAACTATACTTTGATAGGTCCAAACTATGAACCATAATCTCAAGTTGGCTATAATATATTATATATATATTATATGGTTATAATAAAGATGCTGATTACAAAAACATATACAGGTAGTCCTCGACGTACGACCACAATTGAGCTCAGAATTTATGTTGCTAAACAAGACAGTGGTTAAGTGAGTTTTGCCCCGTTTTAGGACCTTTCTTGCCACAGCTGTTAAATGAATCACAGCAGTTCTTAAGTTAGCAACACGGTTCTTAAGTGAATCTGGTTTTCCCGTTACTTGTCTGAAGGATGCAAAAGGGGATCCCATAACCCTGGGACGTTGCAACCGTCATAAATCTGAGCCAGTTGCCAACATCCGAATTTTGAACATGTGACCATAGGGTAATGCGATGGTCATAAAAGTGAAAAACAGTCGTAAATCACTTTTTTCAGTGCCGTAGTAACTACAAATTGTCAATAAACAAATGGTTGTAAGTTGAGGAATACCTGTAATTCTCCTCCTCCTCTTCCAGTATCCGGCATTCCTTTCAGCAGAGATTAATATCTACAAACTGATTAAAAACTTCCCCTATTAATCATTCCAGATAATAACCACTCTTTGGAAGGAGTGTACTTTTGGTATAAATTTGAATGATCATAGCTTGCTGAACATCTTTGATCATGCTATAATCCCAAAGGTGCTTTTTTCAAGAGGCAATTGGACTTTCTGATTTTTCTTTGAAGACGTTTCGCTTCTCATCCAAGAAGCTTCTTCAGCTCTGACTGTAGTTCGTCAGAGAGCTGAAGAACCTTCTTGGATGAGAAGCGAAATGTCTTCAAAAAAAAAAAAAATCAAGAAAGTCCAGTTGCCTCTTGAAAAAAGCACCTTTGGGACAACCATGACCTGGATGACAGAGAATCTCCATGGACATCATGCTATAGTGAATATAGTAGATTTCTAAAGAAATATAGTAGTTTTCTGAACAAATATCAAGTTGGAGTCGGAGACCGTCCTGAAGCCTTTATTCTGCAGTTTTATCCCTGCTTACAAAAGTCAGACGTAAGTTCATGAGACTTATTAAAAAACAAACACGCATGAGATTGTATTTATCAACCTACATCCGTTCAAAATTGCTTCACATATATGCCACACCTCTTAATCTTGGAATAATCCTGTTGTACAGGTAGTCCTAGACTCACAACCATTTGTTTAGTGCCATTTGAAGTTACGGCACTGAAAAAAGTGACTTATGACTGTTTTTCACGCTTACAACCATTGCAGCAGCTCCATAGTCACATGATCAAAATTCAGATGCTTGGCAACTGACATGTAATTATGACACCTTTTGCGGCCTCCTGACGAGCAAAGCTAGATTCACTTAACAACCGTTTTAATAACTTAACAACTGCAATGGTTCACTTAACAACTGTGGCAAGAAAGGTCGTAAAATGGGCCAAAACTTAGTTAACTGTCTTGTTTATCAACGAAATTGGGGGTTCAATTGTAAGGCGAGGACTACCTGTATTTGTAATTTAAGGCAGGGGTCCTAAGTTTTCTATATGTGTTTCTGGGTGGAGTAATTTACAACTAGTATATATGGAACATCAGGTTGATTAAAGCTTGTGGATGGAGAGATATAATTAATAAAGGTGCACCAGAAATAGTTTAGTTTTAATTGCACCAATCCAGGATTACTAGTTTGGGAACAATTCTGCTCTTGTTGTTGCCGCCCTACATATTCCCATTCAGCAGCTCAGATTTCAAGCTACTAGTCCTCATCTTTGCCAATTGGACTACACCAGGGTATGTGATCCCAATCCACTAAGAGAAATAACCTATAACTTTATGGGGCCAGGGAAAATGGGTGGACGATAGAAAGCTATAGAGAAGCTATAAATAACTATAGTATGGGGAGTAATAGTGGGTAAGTGAAAATTGGTCATAAGAATAATTTAACTGACTTTGATGTTACCTAGTTTGGGTTAATGAAACATCTGCAAGAAAACAAGCAAGTTCAGAGAGCACCAAGGATCATTTAGATAAAATCAATTTAAAACAATCTTGTTTTGGATAGCAATAGCACTTAGACTTCTAGTTTTACAAATACCTTTAAATCAAATGGTTATTGATGATTGGAATAACTATTAGTGCTTGTTTATTTTGACTTTTGCTAGAGGGTTGCAAAAATGTATCATTTGTTGTTTATTATGACAATGCCCTGTTTATTCCTTTGAATACAAGCCATCTAGAATTTCCTATTTGATTAAGGTAGCGGAACTATTAAATAAGAACAGGTATAGAAATGGGAAAAATTAAAAAAAATAATAATGAAGCTGTTGTCAACCTCCTGAAGGTAGAAGCAGGTTGATCTTGACTCCGGGTGATTTTGTGTAGGCATCCATATTTCCATAGCAAGATTTGCCTTCTCAGATGTTTCTCAACATCTAATTTTGTGGACAAAGTCAGCTAGTTTCAAATACAAAAAAAACCAGATTTCTGGGATGTTATTCAGCAATTGTCCACACTCCTTAAAATAATATTCCAAATGGTGTAGATAGATTTATTCATCATACCAACTGTGATGAATACATAAATAATACATATGCAGCCCTTACAACAGTGTTAGGACCCTGTATTTTTTTCAACCACTGAAAATTGGTAGGTTTTCTGAAATGTAATTGTGCTATAATAGTTGGTAAAAATGCTCTCAAAATTGGGAGGAATGCCAATTTTGCTGAAGCTAGTTCAGTTCTAGTTTGAAGCTACTTAGCTTGATCTAGCCAGCTTTCGAAGTGTTGGAAGGAAAATCCATCTGGTTCATTTCCAAGCTGGGAGAAAGACGCTGGAAACAACATGGAGGCTGATTGGAAAGAAAGTTTATTGATAAACAGAACAACATGTAAACAAATACAGCGTGAAGTTTTGGGTCAGCTGAACAACTAGCTGAGTGAGAGAAAGGGTTCTTATATGGTTCTGTGGGATTTTTTTTGAAGTCTGGGATTTGTGCAATATGGGCTTTGTGTTTCTAAAGAGGGTGTTGGGCTTTGTGGTTGATGGCTTATGTCCTGTGCTAGATTTTGGGTGAGGGGCTGCTTGTTATCATCCTATTATTCGGCTTTTGTTAGCTGTCAAACTTTGCTGTAAAGGCAGGGGTTCCCAACTTTTTCTATACCCCGGACCCCTAGAACGCTTCTGATATATTCTCATACCCCTTACAAAAATAAATTATATGCATATAATTTGCATATAATTACACATATGCATGACTATAATTTTGAAACGTCTAAACCCAAGTTTTCTCACCCCCTGGAATATCGTCTCGCACTTCCAGGTTGGGAACACCTGCTGTAAGGGGGTTTCGAAACATCCTGTCTTGAATGGACTTCTGCTGGCAGTATTTAGTTTATTGTCATTGCACATGGTACAACGAAATTAAATGCCGTCTTCAGTGTACGTTATAACTATAAAAATAAAAACACAAACATACATCCTTTACATTCTATATAACTGAAATTGAAAACCCAATCTTGCACTATCCCATAGAGTTCAATATGGTTATTGCCCTGGGATAGAAGCTGTTTTTCAGCCTATTTGTTCTTGTTTTTATTATCCTGTATCGTCTGCCAGATGGTAATAGTTCAAAAAAAGGGTGCCCAGGATGAGATGGATCTTTGACCTTTCTTAAGGCAGCGGGAGCCATAAAGCTCTTCCAAAGAGGGTAGAGGGCAACCAATGATTCTCTGGGCAATGATGTTGACCCTCTGGAGCGCTGTCCTATCTGCCACTGTGCAATTGGCAAACCATACACAGGTGCAGTAAGTTAAAATAGTCTCTACGGTGCAGCGGTAGAAGGTCACCAGCAGTTTTTCATTCAGTTGTTGTTTCCTGAGAAGTCTCAGGTAGTATAATCTCTGCTGGGCCCTTTTGACCAGTGCTGCAATGTGAGCACCCCAGGTCAGGTCCTCTTTTAGGATAACACCCAGAAACTTAAAACTGGCCACTTGCTCCACTCGGTCTCCATTGATAACCAAGAGCTGGATGTCTGATCTACGTATTCTTTCTGTAGTCTGCTATAAGCTCCTTGGTCTTATTGGTGTTAAGGACCAAGTTATTGTCTCCACACCACGAAAGCAACCGGTCCAGCTCATCTCGATAGGCAGACTCATCTCACCCCATTATTTGCGTTGCTTATGAATGGAGCCATCTAGATAGTTGGCTTCCTCTTTCAATAAGCTCCTTATCTCCTTAAGCGCTGGCATCTGCTGTGGACTATTAAGACTGAAGGCTGTTTTCTGCCTCTCAAGAACATGCTTCTCCATTTCTCCTTTAAGGGAAATATAATATTTCTGCACCAAAATATTTCATTTCTTCAAGGAGGAGGAGGAGGGGGCTTCCCACAAAAGTGTAAAATCTCACAATTTAGGGCAACCGGGTCAGCTCTCTCTCTCTCTCTTCCCTTCCATGGAGGGAAGCCTGCAAGCCAGCTTTGAAAACCGATACGCCACACAGCAGCCCCCCCCCATGAGTTGGAATCCACTGGATTCCCTCAGATCCCCTATTGCAACACCCCTCTATAAGAGTCTGCAAGGGAAGCTGCGGCCAAGCATCCGATATGGGAAACATTTTATCGATGATTTTAGAGGACAAATATAAAAATTAGAAAGTAGATGAGTAAAATATAGAAAATAGTTAATTAATAGAGTTAAGCAAATTAAGAAGAGGATGTCAAGTATTAGATATTTCATGTATTGGTATTAAGTTAAGAATAGATTAAATAAATGAATAGGATTGTCAATTTTAACTTGTTATGGCACAAACGTTGGTATCCAGACGACACACTGTTCAATGGAAGATGGATTATTTGCACTAAAATAAAATTTAATATATCTATATCTAGATAGATAGATGATAGATATATATATAGATTAGATAGAAGATAGATAGATGATATAGATAGATCTAGAAATAGATTAAATAGAAGATAGATAGATAGAAATATAGAGATAGATTAGATAGTAGGTAGGTAGGTAGGTAGGTAGGTAGGTAGGTAGGTAAATAGACAGATGATAGATAGATAGATAGATAGATAGATAGATAGATAGATAGATAATAGAGATAGATTAGACAGATATAGAGACAGAGACAGATGATAGAGATAGAGATAGAGATAGATATGATAGAAATAGAGATAAATTAGATGAGAGAGAGATATGACAGAGATAGATAGATGATTAGAGAGATAGAGATAGATTAGATAGAAGATAGAGATAGATGAGAGAGAGATATGATAGAGATGGATGGATGGATGGATGGGTGGGTGGGTAGGAAGGAAGGAAGGAAGGAAGAAAGGAAGGAAGGAAAGAAAGAAAGAATAGAAAAGAGATAGATAAGATAGTAGATGATAGAGATAGAGAGATAGAGATAGATTAGATAGAAGATAGAGATAAATTAGATAGATGAGAGAGAGATATGATAAAGATGGATGGGTGGGAAGGAAGGAAGGAGGAAAGGCCTAGCATACAGGTGCGGGGTTCGTATCCTGCACTCATCGCCCCCCCCCCACAATCCGAGTTTCCCAGCCACGTGGGCCGAGTTCACACGTTACACGCCCACCCAACCGTCCCCGTTCGCCGAACCTAAACCGAAGCACCCTCTGAGGGGGAAGCCTGAGGTAAAAATATATTTTAAAAAATCCCTCCCCGGTTTGAGGGGGGCCGGCTGGAAGACTGGACGGCGGCTTCCCGGCCTGAGGGAGCGTAGGAGTCCGCGGCTTTCCTACCCTGCCGGGGTATAACGACTTTCCTCGGGCCGCCTGACAGAAAAGCCTGGGCCGCGCGGCGGAGGAGTCGCCCCGGGTGACGCTTCCCTGGGCCGGGATGGCGCGGGAGAAGCGCGGGTAGCGACGCCGGTGGCTCCTCCGGATCTGGCCGCGTCGTCTTCCCCGGCCGGGTTGGGGGCCGTTGACCCGGCGAGTCGGGTGTCTGTCCCGGCCTGAGGAGAGGATATTTCCCCCCCCCCGGTTGAGACGGAGCTAACGGGACTTCCCTCCTCAGGAGCAGCGGCGGAGGAGGGTCCCCCTCAGAGGCGCCATGACCTACCAGTGGAGCGTCGTGGCCGCCTTTCTCTACGGCGAAATCGCCTTGCTGCTCCTGCTCTGCCTGCCGCTCGTCTCGCCCGTGAGGTAAATCGGGGCCGGGCCGGGCCGGGCCTGCTCTTATGAGGGAAGTTTTTCTTCAGGGGAAAATAAAACCCTCGTTTTTATTCGGGGGGAAATAAAACTCTCATGCAGTTTTTATTCGTTTGTGTGTGGGGATAAACTCTTCATGTAGTTTTTATTCGGGGGAAATAAAGTCAGTTTTATTCGTGGGGAGGGGCGAAATAAACCCCTCAATGCCGTTTTCTTAAGGGGGGAATAAGCTCCTCATGCAGTTTTTCATTCAGGGAAAATAAACCCCTCATATAGTTTTTGTTAGGGGGAAATAAACCCCTCACGCAGTTTTTCATTCAGGGAAAATAAACCCCTCATATAGTTTTTGTTAGGGGGAAATAAACCCCTCATGCAGTTTTTCATTCAGGGAAAATAAACCCTTCATATAGTTTTTATTAGGGGGAAATTAAGCCCTCATGCAGTTTTTTATTCAGGGAAAATAAACCCCTCATATAGTTTTTGTTAGATATTTGCCCTTTTCATGGGGAATATTTGCCATTCTGGGGGAAATAAACTCTTCATGTAGTTTTTATTTGGGGGAAATAAAGTCGGTTTTTATTTGGGGGGGGAATAAACCCTTCATGCCATTTCCTTAGGGGGAAATAAGCCCCTCATTTAGTTTTCATTCTGAGGAAATAAACCCTTGCTGTTTTTCTTAGGGAGAAATAAATCCCTCATGTAGTTTTTATTCTGAGGAAATAAACCCCTCATTCAGTTTTTCTTAGGGAGAAATAAACCCCTCATGCCGTTTTTCATTCAGGGAAAATAAACCCCTCATATAGTTTTTGTTAGGGGGAAATAAACTCATCCAGTTTTTCTTTTTTTCCCCAAAAAGTACACAGGCTGGTTGACTTAATTGGGGTTTATTTGTTTGTTTGTTTGTTTGTTTGTTTGTTTGTTTGGGGGGGGAGTAAGGAGTAAGGAGAGAAGCGGTTGATGTAGGTTTGTTTGCAGGGGCTTTTTAAATGGTGGCTTGATCATGGTCTGTTGGGCCAGGAGTGGCTGGGGCTCCCAAGGATTGGCTCCATCAAGGCTTGTAGCTTCTTTGGAAGTCCAAGCCAGGTGCCTGGAGCCTCAACAAAGCCATTGGGGAAATATGCAGGTAGTCCTCGACTTACAACAGTTCGTTTAGTGACCGTTCGAAGTGAGAAAGTGACCTGCGACCGTTTTTTTCGCACCTAACAACCGTCGCCGCTTCCCCATGGTCGCATGATTGACATTCGGATGCTTTTGACAATTGACTCACAGATGTGACGGTTGCAGTGTCCTGCGGGAGGGGTGGGGGTTATCCCTTTTTGCGACCTTCAGGCAAGCAAAGTCAATGGGGAAACCTGATTTAATAACGGCAGCGATTTGCTTAACAAATGTGGCAAGGGAAGTCATAAAACAGGGCAAAAACTCAAGAAACTTCTCACTTGGCAACATGGATTTTGGACTCAATTGTGGTCCTAAGTTGAGGACCTGTAAACCTCTCATATAGTTTTTTTCCCAGAGGGACACAGGCTGGTTGACAGTAAACTTAATTGTTTTTTCGGGAGGAAGGGTAGAAGGGTTAAAGGAGAAAAGCCTTTATTTGGCTATAAATATGGGTTTATTTGCAGGGGCTTTTAAAATGGTGGCTTGCTCATGGTCTGTTATGCGTGGCTGTGGTTCCAAGGCTTTGCTCTAGCAAGAGGCCACTTGTAGCTTTTTGCAAGCTCAACAGGTGCCTGGAAGTTCCCCAAATCCATCAGGAAATATAGTTTGTCATATACCAGGTAGTCCTCAATTTATGACCACAATGGAGCCCAACGTTTCTGTTGCTAAGCAAGACAGTTGTTAAGTGAGTTTGGCTCCATTTTGCAGCTTGGTTAGTGAATTGCTGCAATTGTTAAGTTAGAACAGGTAGTTCTCGACTTAATGGAGCCCAAAATTTCTGTTGCTAAGCGACAGAATTTTGCCCTGTTTTACCACCTTTCTTGCCACAGTTATTAAATGAATCACTGCAGTTATTAAATTAGTAACACTGTTGTTAAGTGAAACTGGCTTCCCTCATTGACTTTGCTTGCCCTGAGACACCGCAATCGTCGTCAATATGAGTCGATTGCCAAACACCTGACTTTTGCTCACGTGACCATGGGGATGTCATAAGTCACTTTTTTTCAGTGCTATTATAGCTTCAAGCGGTCACTAAATGAACTGTTGTAAGTTGAGGACTACATGTAACAAACAGGGTTGTTAAGTGAATCTGGCTTCCCCGTTGACTTTGCTAGTCAGAAGATCTCAAAATGACCCCAGGACACAGCAACAGTGATTAATACAAGTCAGTTGCCAAGCAGCCAAGTTTTGGTCACGTAACCATGGGGATGCTGCAAATGTTTATAAGTCAGGGACTTCCTGTAATGGCCCTACACGAATAATGCACATGCTTTTTTTGTCTTTTGTATTTCCTTCCTATTTTTAAAATGTTTCAGGATGACAAGATGAATTTGCAGGTAGTCCCCGACTTATAACCATTTGTTCAACTGTGATTGTAAGTCGAGGACTACTTGTAGTGGTCCTACATGAATAATGAACATGTTTTTTTGAGTTTTGTGTTTCTTTCATATCTATT
The DNA here is from genome assembly GCF_029215685.1 of Pituophis catenifer annectens. Taxonomy (NCBI): domain Eukaryota; kingdom Metazoa; phylum Chordata; class Lepidosauria; order Squamata; family Colubridae; genus Pituophis; species Pituophis catenifer. The sequence continues at coordinate 4,769,160 of NW_027256887.1, forward strand.
TTTAATACATTTCAAGACGCCAATCAATGTATGATTTATATTTTGGTAAATGGGCCACCCGCAATCTTTGTTCCATTTGCAATAGACAAAAATATCCAAATGTATTTTAGGGGCAAAATCAATTGAAAAATGATTGCATGAATTGGCTTTTCAAGTTAATGGTCACCATTGATTTCCAACTGAATTTTGCTCTGGCTAACATACTCACATACACTACACATACACATACACTCAAGCATACTTCTCCATTTCTAAGATTATCTTCCTCTGAAAGAATTTCCCCTCTCCTAACAAATAAGTTGTCGGCAGTTTGTCCTTTGCATCTTTTGCAGTTCTCACATCTCCGCAAAGTCGGCTTTGGCATAAACTAGATAGTATATTTTATGGTTATTTAGAGACCCCATTGATACTGGGGCTATGACCTATATAAATTATGAAAATAGAAATGTTCTCACTTAAACTCGCTACATTTTAACAGCTGTTGTGGGCAGTACAGGAAGTCCTCGACTTACAAGAGTTCATTTAATGAAAGTTTGAAATTACAGTAGTTCATTTAATGACCGTTTGAAGTTACAATGTCATGAAAAAAGTGACCTATGACCGTTTTCACACTTAACGACTCTTGCAGCTTCCCCATAGTCATGTGATCAAAATTCAGATGCTTGGCAACTGACTAATAATTAGGACAGTTAACAGTGTCCCAGGATCTCCTTTTGTGACCTTCTGACAAGCAAAGTCAATGAGGGTATTCATTTTACAACTGTGTTACTAACTTAACAACTGCAGTGATTCACTTAACAATTGTGGCAAGGAAGGTCGCAAAATGGGTGCAAACTTGACAGCTGTCTCACTTAGCAACAGAAATTTTGGGCTCAATTGTCATACATTGAGGACTATGTACAATTTATTTGTGTTAAGTTTCTGCTGGTTTTTAAGCAGAGCAGGTCAAAATGTAGGTGTCTGCCTTATAAATTTTACAGACCTAATCTGACTGATTTAACCCAAATATTTCCCCAGCTGGCTTAATGTCTCGCTTAACAACATAAATTTTGGACTCAATTGTGGTCGTAAGTCAAGGACTACCTGTATTGGCAAGTGCTTGAAAAGTAAATTTGGTAATTTTGTGCATACGCTTAAGATGCTTACCTAATGGAGCGTTCATACATTGACTTTTTTGAAATTTGTTTCTTTTATAGATGGAATAAGATTTTTATGATCTCTGTATGGAATAGAATCGCAAGCTATTGGAACAAGACATTCCTTACTATTATAGTTATATTAATTGTTTTATTTCTTGGTAAGTAGAAAATCAATTTTGCATGTGGCAATATGAACAGGATGTGAAAGCAAAAGTGTTGGAGATTGTATTTACTACCTAAAGATTGATTTTGTTGCAGATAAGGAAATATATGTTACAAATCAATTGATTAAGAGGCAAGTGGTGTTTTCTCATTATCTGATAGTAAAACTTAAATAAGATTGGCATAAAACATCTATTATATTTATGGCAAGAAGTGTTTTTTAAAGGATCAGCAGGTGGCACTCTATTTTTCTACTGTACAGTAGTTACTTTTGAATTTTTATGAGAAAAACTAGAGTTTCTGGAGATGGATTTCTTTAAGACAATCAATGTAGTGTGGCTAGAAATTTGCATTGCAAGTCTCATCAGATACTACCAGCATTTTGGGTAGCTAGAATTAAGATATGCATTGTCCATAATATTTAGAAAGCATCAGGTTGGGAAAAATTGTTTTAGAGGACTGTACAAAACTTTTTTTGCTAACTGTTTTATTTTTGTTTAAGGACCATTTTAAAATTATTGCTAAATATTATATTGCTTTTATTTCAGTTATGATGTTGGGCCTCTGGGGGTGGGGAAGGCTATTTTCGCCCTCCCCAGACTCCTAGAAAGGCTCTGGAGCCAGGTGAGAGAGAAAAATTGGCCTACTGGGACATCGCGTTCCAGGAGCGTGGTGGTGGGGGTCATGCATGGGGGCGGGGCACCTAGAATTATGGGTGTGGACACGCTCGTGCACGACCCCCCCCAGCCCCCCACTCCTGGCACACTGGCAAAAAGAATAGCCATCACTGGTATAGGCAGTATAGATCTATATTGAACTAGTAAATAACAAGAGATAATAGAAAGCAGGTGCAATTTATGTATGTATGTATTTATGCTCCCAGATGCAGTAAGAGAAGTGAGGAAATACTCAACTGTTCAATTAAATGAAGACAACCCCCATTCGACCCATTCCGCAATCGATCACATTCACATGAAACTCTTTAGATCACAACGAAATCTTTATATATCAGGATTTTCCCTCTTTCTTTGGCTGTAAGTATAAGAATGCCATGAGTTAACATTTTCTAAAAACATAAAATATATGAATTGGATAAAGTAAAATAAAGAACAGCAGATTTTCATGGATAAAACTAATACATATTAATAAAACGGATTATATTAAAAGAAAATTGTTCTTGACCTTTTAGCTTTTAAAAAGGATCCTGCCTTTCTTAGAATAATACTGTTCTGTTTCAGAAGGCAGTGATAGAACAATTGATTGAAAAGATTGCTCATGCTATATTTAGTTTCCCTATGTTTGGAAGACTTGCCATTAAATTTCTTGAAATAAATCTTCATGCTGCTTTCAAGTAAATAATTCTACAGGGATTTCCATATATTGGACTGTCCGATATAAAGCTTCTGAGATGTGTGAGTGAGAGACTCAGGCAAGGAATGCAGGTTTTACTGTATTTTATCCTTCAGTCCACATTTTTTAATATATTGGATTTTATCCTCATGGATTGAGCATCCTTTGAATTCAACAGCCATTTTATCTATACAGGTAATCGTTGACTTAACGTTTCATTTAGTGACCTTTCAAAGTTACAACAGCACTGAAAAAAGTGACTTACGACAATTTTTCATGCTTGATGTAATCTAAATTCGGATGCTTGGCAAGTGACATTTATTTATGATAGTCACGGTGCCCCAGGGTCATGTGACCATCTTTTGCCACCTTCTAACAAGCAAAGTCAAGGGGGAAGCCAGATTCACTTAACAACTGGGTTACTAACTTAATAACTGCAGGGATTCACTTAACAACTGTGGCAAGAAAGGTCATAAAATGGGGCACATTCATTTAACAACTCTGTCGCTTAGCAACAGAAATTATGGGCTCAATATGGTTGTAAGTCAAAGCCTACCCGTACCCCATATTTATATCTGCATATGGATCAAACTTGTTCAGAATTTGGTTTGCAGACCTAAGCCAAAATTGAAGGTATCAAAATTTCAAAATTTCCATCTAAATTTAATGGCAAATACATTGTAATTCATCAGAAGTTTCTCTAAAGTTGTAACAAATAATTTCTGGAGCATTTGAACAATTCAGGATACTGCACAGCAGTAAAGTCTGATTTTTAAAAAAACCCTAAAATATAGCTTTTGTAATTTGAAATCACTTTTAAAAATGATAAAAAGTGAAATTTCCTTTGCTTATTAGAAAGTTATATAAATGATTATCAGTTGATCCTTTGGTTATGCCGATGAATCAGTTATTGTTTTTATTTTCCATAGTGTATTGAGACGTCTTGTTTCTCTTATCACTATATTGGCAAATGAGATGGAAACGGAGAATATTCTGAAAATAGAAGTAGCAAACAGCAATGAAGTTGCCCGGAAATGCTTAGAAGAAAACGAAAAATTGCAAATGGTATGTTTCCCGGCTCACCAGTTGTTGTTTTTCTGTATTAATTGCCTATCTCTTTCATATCAGTTTCATTCATAGACTTCCCTGTCATGGCCTCTGTTTCTTACGTTTCTTAGATAATGTTACAAGACATAATAGCACTTAGAACAATAGCGCTTAGACTTATATACCGCTTCATAGTGTTTTACAGCCCTCTAAGCGTCAGCCTATTGCCCCCAAAAATCTGGGTCCTCATTTTACCCACCTCGGAAGGATGGAAGGCTGAGTCAACATTGAGCCACTGAGAAACGAAGTCCTGTCTGGGGGCAGAATTCGCTTGCAATACTGCATTCTAACCACTTCCCCACCACAGCTTCTTAGTTCATCAGCCATGTCTGCTTTTACAGGGCCTCCGTCCTTTAATAAAAACACTTGCTGTAAATTAATACTAATGAAAAAATAGCAATAGCACTAAGACTTATATACCACTTCAACCCTCTCTGAGCAATTTACAGAGTCACCACATTGCCCCCAACAATGAGGACCCAGATTGTTGGGGGCAATATGCTGACTCTGTAAACAGCTTAGAGAGGGCTGTAAAAGCACTATGAAGCGGTATATAAGTCTAAGTGCTATTGCTATTGCTAATCTGGGCCTTCATTTTACTGACCTCAGAAGGATGGATATTCAAAATTAGCATTTATAGAATTTATCAAAATTAATTTATCAAAATTAGACATTTATGCAATGTCCCAGCTTTGGCTAAAGGCATTACCTCCAGTGTCACGGTTTGGTTAATAAGGTTAATTACTTAACCTAAAGGCATCTCCAAGGTAAACAACTGCCTTCTCCCACTGTCCCACTAAATGTGAATAGGGGCAGGATTATGGAAAACGTGAAACAGAGAACTGATGTGTTGTTTTTTTCCCTCCTTTTGGCAGTCATTGAAAGAAATGAAACATTCTACCGGTGAACATTTGTGTTTGGTAACAAATGAGAAGCTAACCGTAGAAGTGGAACAGTTAAAAACAGCATTAAAGGCAACTTCAGAAGGTATTTTTTTTTTAAAAAAAAATGTTCTATTGCTTAAGGAAACATACTTTCCGTATAGAATCACAGATGCAAAACATTTTGTTCCCTGTCATGTAGGATGCAAAATACACTTGCTCCCTCCGATGGAGCAAATAGGTTGCTACCTGCTTCTATTATTTTAACCACGATATGCACAGCTATAGCTAAAAGAAGGATTGTAACAGGCCTTTAGTGTGGGTGAGTAAAGCCCCTTCGGTTTGTGTAGGTGTGTTTCTTTTTTTCATTCCAGTCCTGTTTCTGTCACCTTGCTATCTTTTACAAGCAGTCCTCAACTCACAGCTATTCATTCAATGACTATTTGAAGTAATGACAGTGCTGAACGAATGGTGGTTACCATTGGTCCTTGAAGTTCCAGCTGTCCCAATATCCACCCGGTCACATGATTACAATCTGGGAACTTGGCAACTTGCTCACACTTAAAACCAGTTGCAGTGCCCCACAATCATGTAATCACCATTTTCTCCTTTCCCCACTAGCTTCTCCAGAAAGTCAATGGGGATGCTGGCAGGGAAGATCAAAAATCATTAGGGTAAAACTCCCTGATCCATGCCTGCTTCCCCACCCCCATTGCGCTTGCACCACACCAGCTACTTGTGCAACCCCGCACACCCCTCCCCTCCCCAAGGCTTGCCATCCTGGCCACTCGCACAACCCCAACCTGAGCCCTGCCTTACTTCCCTTGCAATCTCCTCCTCGCACCTCTCTGCAACTTGTGCAACCCCGAGCATCCTTCCCAAGCCTTGTCACATCACTCTTGTGCATTCCTGCAAACCTTCTACAAGCCTTCCTCTTGCACCTTCCTTGAATCTCACCACACCTCCCTGCCACTTAAACAGCCCTATGCATCCTCCCCGAGACTCGCTGACCCACTCTCGCGCATCCTTATGCACCCTCCCTGAGACTTGCCACATCTCCTGCACACCCCATTGCTCCCTCTGCCAGGGGAGAGGAGCCACCCCAAGCCTTGTTTCACTCACGCCGCGTCACTCCAGCCATCTGTGCCTCCCTATTTCCTCCTAACCCATCTAGCAGTAGCCACTTAACCTAACTATCAGCCTTCTTGCAAGCCTCTTCAGACTTGCAATTTCCTGCTGGCTTCCCCAGGGTAGTGGGAAATTGGCAGGAAGTTGGAAGGAGATCCTCTTCTAACAATGGCTGAAATTCAGTTAACAATGGCAAGTGGGATTGGAGAGGTTACCGTTGCTGAGCGATGCACTTGTGATTTATAACTGCATCACTTGTCAGTGGAGATTCTGGTCCCAATTTCTGTTGTAACTCAAGGATTCTTTCCGTTTTTTTAAGACGCTTTTATTTGTGAGACACCGAAATTCATTGGGATTTAGGTGGCATACATATATAATAAATAGATTTTGGTAAGCAGATAGAAGCCCTAAAATGTAATATTAAAACGTAGTTTACTTAGCTGTTGAGAACTTTAGAAGCTATTTCTCAATAAAGGACTGCACAGCTGGTTACAGTTGTGTCATGAAAAAAACTGCAAAACCAACAGTGCAGAATTATTGGGGACATATTGATAAATTCTAAGATCAGGACCATATTCTGATACGATCTGTTTTGCAATCAATAGGATACTTAGATAGAAATTCTCTGCATTTGCTTTAAGAGAATCAAAACCAAGAGTATCTATCATAAAACTGTTCTTTTATTAGCTTCCTTGTTCAATTGAGGTTTTCTTAATAAAATAGCACTGCGATACAGACAGAATTTTCCTGACTCTGCATGGTCTTTCTGGATCTAGCAAGTTTTATGAAACTTCTTGGGTGTTTACTGGCTGAAATGAATAATATTGCTTGACCTTGTGAAGATCAGGCAGCTAAAAAGTATTAAATCTTTGACTACACAGAGAACATGATGTTTTTTGAAGGCAAACGTCAGTCTTCAAATTAAATCTCAAAACAATTGTCAAAAGTCAGTATAACTATCAAACAGAATAAAGTCTTAAGCCGGTAGAGTTTTCCAAACATTAGCATTTCAAACACCAGCCAAAGAAACAAGAATCCTCTAAAAAGAATTGACACTGAAATATGAGCATTGAATGTGGAACTTACTATGGCAAAAGCTGTTTTTTCAGATATCATTCTTTATTGTAAATTAGATTTTTGAGAATTAGTCAAAAAGACATTTTTCCTTCAGCATATTGTGACCTACTTGTAAATAGTAGAGATTAGGTTTGTCCTATGAGTATAATTCTATAGATATATTCATTATCTAACTCTTTTCAATAATAGTATCTTAGAACTGCATAGCAAAAAGCTGTCTGTGTGTGCTTGAAAAAAGAAATTTCATAAGCAAGAATGTTATTATGGAAAAATAACTAAAACGGGACATGCAATGTCCTTGAACTTTTGAAAAGGGGGGAATATAATATTAATAAATATATATCTCAAATTCAATTTGAATTTGAACGTTGAATATATCTGTCAGATTTCCTCCTTATGCAGGATGGGAATAATATTAACCATAAAATGTATTACTGACAAATGTATGCATTAGAACTGCTTAGCACCAGTAATTATATTCATTTTCACAGATGTACGTGTGCATATGGAAACTTACAAAGTTTTGATCACGCACCTCTGTATGTATAGAAAGATGATAAGATTTGGAATGAGGAAGGGAAAGTAAAGTTTACACAATGTTTGCCAGCTCTTATAAACAGACATGGCTTGTATACAAAATAAACATGATAAGAACATTGTTCTTCAGATGAACTTCTTCCTATACAGTTTCCTGTGATGGTTTAGATAGTTATGAAATAATTTAATCTACAACATTATGAAACAAAAAAAAATTATAGTCAAAATCTGAAAATAGTTTTAGAAAATTCAAAAGAAAATTATGCATAATGCCTTGAGTTTGTAAGTGCTATTTTTAGTTAGGCAGGTTCATATTTGTCATTTGAACTTAGCCCAGGCATGGAAATTAAAAGGTTTATTTTTAACAACTGCAGTGATTCACTTAACAAATGTGGCAAGAAAAGTTGTAAAATGGGACAAAACTCAGTTAACAAATTTCTCACTTAGCAACATAAATTTTGGGCTCAATTGTGGTAAATTGAGGACTACCTATATAGTGCGAGTCCCAAAAACAAACTGATGAAAAATCTTGACACATAACTCACCAGGTTTAACTGGTTGAAAAGAAGAAAGCCTGGATAATTGATGTGGCAATACGAGAAGAGAGTGGAATATGAGACAGAATTTGAGAACAACCCAAAATTATCAACTTCTGAAAATCAAAGCTGAAAGATTATAGCATAACGGGGCTGTTGTGGTCTCTGTGGTTATCAGCACACTGGGTACCACACCAAAAAAATTCAAATAGTATTACCTGCACATGGATAAAATATCCATCTCTCAATTACAGAAGGCCACAACGCTTGGATCTGTACATGCACCATACTGATACTTTTTTAAAAAATAATTTTATTCAACTCATCAAAGTATAAAGCACAAATGAAAATAATGGGGAAAAGGAGGAAGGAAGGAAAGAAAAAGAAAGAAAGAAAGACTCTTGACTCTTTCTTTAGGCTCAACTTTTTACTTTCTACACGCTTATTTATACTAGTCATTTCTATAACAAAGTCAACATTTTGTTTATCTCAAGAACAAAATTCAGAAACAAATAGAAACAAAATTGGATGTGTTCTTTTCTTTCATTACAACAGTTAATATAGCCATCTTTGTTAATTCCATTAGTTTTCCCAGCTGTTCTCCATTGTGGGATGAAATCCTAGGTTCTTGAAAAGAACTCAAGTGTGTATGAAGGACCAACACTGGCAGTTGTGACTTCACATTGTTGTGTAAATAATGATAATGATAATGATAATGATAATGATGATGTAATGACTTTGCAACAACAAAGTCGAAACTGTTTCACATTTAATATGTGAATGCAGCAAAATCGCACAAACTAATTACAAAGCTAGACACGACCGAGTTGCTAAATTAATCCACTGGTCATTATGTAAAAAATACGACTTACCTGTATCCAAAAAGTCATGGGAACATAAAGTGGAAAAAGTTATAGAAAATGTGAAGATGAAGATCTTGTGGGACTTTCGAATACAGAGGGATCGTCACTTGGAACACAACACATCGTACATCTTAAGAAGGTACTTGGTTGATACCTAGGACGCTGGCAGCAACCCGTATCAACCATTAGCACCAGTCAGTGGTATTTGTGATGCACTTTTGAATGTTCGGTTGACTGAGTTTCATATTTAATGAATAAAGATAATAATAATAACAACAATAACAACAACCGAGTTGCTAAATTAATCCACTGGTCATTATGTAAAAAATACGACTTACACTGTCCGAAAAGTCATGGGAAAATAAATTGGAAAAAGTTATAGAAAATGAGAGGGTGAAGATCTTGTGGGACTTTCGAATACAACATGCCAAATGTCACAGTTGTCGAAAACCGAAGTGTACAATTTATTGATATCACTGTACCAGGAAACGTCAGAGTCAAAAAGAACTGGAAAAAATAATGAAATATTGTGACCTGGCCATCGAAACTACGCGATTATGGATGAAACATGTAACAGTGAAACCCATTGTGATAGGGGCACCATGTCCAAGAATTTTACAAAATACATCAAGAAATTGCAAATATAAAAAGAAAGCAAATATAATACCAATTGCAATAGGAGCTTTGGGTGCAATCCCAAAACATATTGAACACCATGGGCATTGACAAAATCATCATCAGTCAATTGCAAAAGGCAGCTTTACTTGACACAGCTTACCTCCTGCAACAATACCTCTTAACATAATCAAACAACAATATCTATCCATCTCACTCAGATCCTTGGGAAGGACTCAGTAAGTGGATAAAAATGCCAGATCTAGTCTAAACATCTGGCCGACTGCAATCAAAAATAATAATTGATTAAATTTATATGCAGTCTAACTCCCAACGAGACTGGGTAGTTTACAGTTTAAAATGTTTTTTTAAAAAATATTTTTTTAAATATCTTTTTAAAATAAAATAATGGATTTGAGTTACAACTTGATTCTAATGAAATGTCGGGGGGGGGGGCGAGGGGGGGACTGTAAAGATAATTAAACAGTAAAGCCAGAGAGGTGTTGGGCTACTTTCATTGCATGTGTTCAAAGTGAAGTCAGCCATCTAGAATATGTAACATTCTTTTCAGCAGCTTTAAAATATTAGAAATAGCCAACTCATATGAAGCGTTCTGCTACAGTTGTGTGATCTTCCCAAGTTTAAATAACTGCAGGGGAGAAGGGAGCCTGAATTACTGCTTTCTAAACATTTCTATTTGAATTTCAGTGATTTGGTCTGTTTGTCTGCTGGAGAAAAAAGTTGGTAGAAGTTCTATTTGAAATATTGCCTTCATGCTCTCTGTGGATCATTTTGCTTTGGAGAAAGAGAAGTGGCAGTAACTTTTTAAAAAATGTTTATTGCAGTATTAAAGCAATCAAAAAGCTGAGGCTACCTTCTGTGTAGTTCATATGGATGCTAGCCCACTTCCGAACATGATGTTACCAGTCACAGCCCAAAGCTAAATATTTTTTAATGTACTGAACTTTGACATTCTTCTACTTAGAAGACCTCACCCATCTTGCAACAAGTATATTTTTGTCAAAACAGAATAACAATGTAGTGAATGTGCAACTATCCCTAGTTATCTTGGTTATGTTTAGAGATAGTGTTGTTTTTAGTTACAACCAAAAGGTTTTGCTTGTCCTCCTTAAAGCATACAGTAATTCAGTTACTATAAGATCAAGTTACCAAAAAGAACTGTTTTGCAATCTAATACTATGCCATTTTCATTAATATATATATAAAAAATAGTAAATCATTGTAAAATTAATACCTTCCTGTGGGAAATATTAAACTGTTATGTAACGAATCTTTATTAACAGAGAATTGAATACTGTATATGTTTTCTTCCACAACCAAATAATGGACAAGTGTATTAACAACAAAGCCTTGGCAATTCATGTAAATTATGTCATTTACATAAATGTATTTAATTATGTGATTGCATGACTGATATAATTATGTCACTTGTATAATTGCATGATGATGCAGGTTAGTGTAAACAAAGTCATTTACACCGGTAGATGATTGGGTTTATCATATACTGCTCAAAAAAATAAAGGGAACACAAGCAGAAGACATCCGAGATCTGAATGAATGAAATAGCCTTATTAAATACTTTGTTCTTTACATACAGTAGTTTATACACTGCTCAAACAACTAAAGGGAACACAAAACTACTGTATGTAACGAACAAAGTATTTAATAAGGCTAGTTCATTCATTCAGATCTCAGATGTCTTCTGCTTGTGTTCCCTTTATTTTTTTGAGCAGCGTATATTCTCCTCCAGCTAGTCTACTAAACGAAGAGTTTATGCATTTTAAAATAAGCCTTAACAAATATGTCAAGTGTGTATATAAATAATTATACTCTTGTCCCCTCTCCATTTTTTTTCTCAATCTGAAGCTACTTTTCCTATCCTCTATTTTCCTGTATGCAACAGTTTTCCAATTTATTTGCAATTGCTCTGACTTTTCAGGTAAAATGCATTATTTGTCAAATGTACTTTGTTTATTCCAGAGCAGTTAGAATTATTCAAACTTCAGTTCACCTTTTGCCATCTATCTGAAAGTCCTTGCCAGTTTTATCCTCATTTAAAAAATATAATTTCATTTTTGAGAATGATATTCTTCAGGGGACAGATTTTAATAAAAATGCAGTTATATGTGCCGAATAATATCACACCTATGTCTTACAGCTCTCTTGAAAACAAGAAATGAAATTATTACTGCTAGGAAGCACTCCGAAGAACTTAAAAAAGAATATGACCTCCTTGTAAAAGAACATGAAAAACTACAGGTAGGAGGCAGAGGCATCTGATTTGCTCAAGCAGATTTTTTTAAATTCAGACAACGGCGTTGTATCTTATCCAAGACAACATTGATAAAGACATTTTTAATTCAACATACAGTACTCTTTCAGAATAACAGGAATTCCTTAATGTATTTAGAACACTTGTTAGAATGAAGCTTATTTTCTTTTAAACAATTAACTTCATTAGTATTTTAGTAACTTGGTATTCCTAGCATGGCAATGTAGAGGAGAGGGAAAAAGAGAAAATTCTCAGAGCTACTGAATTTGCTTTCTAAAAAATCACATAGATTAAAAAAAATATTGGATTCAGTGCAGTGTGAACTATAGACGTGAAAAATACTTCTTAGCAAATAGCTAAAACCCTTTTCAGATAGGAAAATTCATCCATAGTGAACTTTCATATTTGAATTACGATTTATGTGTTAAGTCTTCATTATCAGATTTTGCCTCTAAAGCACAAGTTTTACTTTCGGTGTATTATAGCAGCTCTTCTCCATTTGTGTGATTTTTTCCCTGTGTGATTTTGCAATGAAAATCAACCATCTAATAATTATACTAATTTTTTTCATACATCTGCTTTACTTTACAGCAACAAACAGGAGCTTCCAGTAAGAAAGACCTCTAAAGCAGAACAAGAACATGCACAGCAACCTGAATTGTTTATTTGTTTGGTTTTTACTTTACAGGTATATATGGAAAAGCTTTTGGGTTTTTTGTTTTTTTTTAAATAGATTTACTGCATTCATTGCTGAAATATCACAATTTAACAATTACCTAGACCTTTTTAATTTTGCAGCAATGTTTTTGCCAAATCTACGTTAGTCATGCCAAAAAGTGCAGTGATTCCTTGTTACAAACTCTGTTTGGTTACAAAATACTGATGAGTTCATACAGTGGATTACTGTTCAAACACCACGTCTGTATCTCGTTGGGTGCAAGGAATTATTCATAAGTTTACGCCATTAAGTGGTACATTCAATGCCAATATGTGTTGTTTTTTTAATCCGACAAGGATGATATAAATCATTTTAAGGAATTCTTACTTGCCACTCTGAGATTTTTTTTAAAAAAAGGAAGTTTAGATACAAAGTATTGTTCTGATGTGGAAATTGCTTTATACATTACTTCAAGCATAAAATTAAGATGAATTAAATCCACTTTGCTAGAAATGATCAGGAACGTCATCAAATTTGGTCAATATAAGAATTAGCATAGCGATGTTATCTAACCATACGGGTGAAAGTAGACAATCGGTAGAAATAATGAGATTGGTTCAAAGCAGCCTTTCTGAGCCAGATGTTTTGAGACTACTACTCTTAAAATTACCATCTGATTTCCTCATTTGGGGAATTCCTGCCCAACCACATCTGGTAGATGTCATACCGGAGAAGGATTGTGTACTTTATTTTTATATATTGAAGGAGATCTATAAATTTAGTTCCAGTCTGTAATTTTTTCACTTAACACGTTCAAGAGTTTGCATAGATATTTGTCAGGATCTCATGTTCCACTTTTGGGGGGGAAATTAAGCAGTGTTTACTAAGCTGCCTTTTCTGTGATTAATTGCACTGTACTTATCCTGGGTTGGATTCCAACATGTTTCTCCAGAGGATGCAACAGAGGTTTTAGGTAAAAAGAAGGGCTCTTCTGATGCTACTCCAGAAGATCTCTTAACCGTCCTGAGCAACTTTACAAAGAGAATTTGCAATTGATGAAAATTGTTTTACCACTTGCTTCCGCTTTCACAGGGAAACGCTGCTGAATTCAAACCTGAAGGCAGCTTACTGCTTTCATTATTCCCATTTCAATGGGTTGCCTTTTCCACATTTGTGTCACTATTTTACTTGAATGTTTGTTTCTTAATAAAGAGATGTTTAAGCTTTGTTCGGTCTTCATAAAGGAACAATTCTTGTAACTCGGACATAATTATATTAGAAATGAGTTGGACAAAATTAGTTAGATGCAGGGTTCAAGACAGTACATTTGCCTGGAATAGTGTCAAAAACATGAAATAATTTATTTTAAAGTAAAATAAATATTTAGAGCTTATTTTCAGTACCAATAGGCAGAAGCTATTTTGAGACTCCAAAGCATTGATTGCTACTTATCTCTGCAATTTATAGTAGTTGCAATCACTTCATCTCACTGTCTTAGAGGATCTTGACTCGGTCAGAAACAAAGTTTTTAAGAAATACAAAGTTTTTGTATAACGTATTATGAAGGCATTTTAAAAGCTGCCTTTTAAAGATTACACTTTATGGTAACCCTAACTGTAAATAGGTTTGTTGCTGAATATTGATATGACATGCTGTAAGGGAACAGACTGAAGGGGGTTGGGGGGAGGGGGATACTCTGCTAATTGAGAATATACAATTGGTAGCAGACTGTCCAATCTATTCGTTATTGTGATAGGAACCAATTGGAGTTTCCAAACCTTCATTTGTCTCTTAAGTTTTAAGAAAATAATTTTAAATTTGTTTGGGGTTGCATCGCATCCTGTTGTGGTAAATTGTGACGTCTAAATTAAATAGAGATGCTAAGAAGAAGTAAAGGATGCAGAACACATTGAATGAGAAAAATAAAGTTATATTCTTCTGTCTCCATGTTTTGAAATAAATTACATTTCATGGAAGCTATGAATATTATCCACTTTGCCCTTTGAATTAATCTAGTACAGCAGAGTTCTCCTGTTTGGAAAATGTAGTCAAAAATGGAGAAATCTGCAAAATTCTGTCAGCAGGTGCCAAGATACACATCTCTTGACATGACAATGCTAACTAAGCTATCATTTTTCTGGATGCTTATTTTTGAAGATACTATACTTCATACTATATTATTTGGAAGGGAAATTCTCCCTATAGAAAGGGCAACTCTGCAGAATATAAGGCCTAATTAAATAAACAGAAAAAGCACAAACAACTACTATTGGAGAAATTCTGGTGCACACAAACCGTCTATATTTTATCTACATTTATCTAGCTATCTAATCTATCTTATCGATTATCAGCTATCTTATCTACTACCTTATGTATCTTGTCTGTCGGTCTGTCATAATGTTCCTTGCAGTGGGAAGTATAAACTTCAGTTTGCTGAAGTACCATTTCCTTGCAATGTGAAGATATGGGTAGCATGAACATATTGCAAATTAATTGTCGCGAAAGATCGCCCATAAATTGCAAATTGCTAAAAGGAACAACAACAATAAATTGGCAGTAGCTTTTCCATACCGTATACACTTAGCAAAACAGCTCTGGTATAATGCCCTGGTTTTGATCGCTAACAACTGCTCATATTGGTCTCAAGTTAACTCTACAAACATCTAAAGTATTTGGGATTGCGTAGTTATTTTGAAGAGGCGAGAGACACAAAGGACCTGTATGGATTTTGGCGGTGAACAAGAGTCCCATTATATGCCTCGTTCTGTTTAGCCAGACAGTAGCCAAGCCAGGTGTTTTCACCGTCGCACACAAAGACTTGCCTGTGCTCAATTCTTTAGTAAGTAAATATTGCGGAAGCCCCTCCATAAGGATGGAGAACGGTAAAGTTATGTCCCAGGAGAGCTTTCTGAGAACATAGTAAGCTTTCAAGGAACTAGTTAGGAGTTTCCGTCCCATTCATGTTTAAATCAGCTGAAAGAACAGCCTCAAAACAAACGAGGGGAAATTGGATGAAATGCGGTGTTGCAGTATCAGGAAAATGACCCTCTCGGCTGTAACATTGATTTAGGAGGCAGCCAGAGGTTTAATGTTTGTACTGCATACTCTTCTGACACATTTTCACTTTGGTTTTGGCTACGTCTACCCCTAGGGAGCATGCATTGTGTCAAGCCTTTTTGCAAGCGTATGAGATTGAATACAGGTAGTCCTTAAATTACAAAGATTCATTTAGTGACTGTTAACAATGGCACTGGGGGAAAAAAATTGACAACCATTACAGCATGCCCCTGGTTACAAACACTTGGCAACTGGCCCATATATATGACGGTTGCAATTTCCTGGGGTCATGTGATCACCATGACCTTCTGACCAGCAAAATCAACGGGGAAGGTAGATTCACTGAACAACTGTGTTATTAGCTTAACAACTGCAGTGATTCACTTAACAACCGTGGCAAGAAAGGTTGTAAAATGGGGCAAAACAGCAACAAATTTGGGGCTCAATTGTGGTCGTAAGTCGAGGACTACTTATATCTGGCAGACTTCTGCTTTTCTGCTCTTGTGATCTATCCCTTAGGGCAGGATCATGTTATAATGCTACTTTTAAGATCTGAATCAGTGTTTCTCAGCCTTGGGAACGTTAAGATAGGTGGACTTCAGCTCCCAGAATTCCCCAGCCAGCGTGAGGAATTCTGGGAATTGAAGTCCACCCATTTTAAATTGCTAAAGCTGAGGGATAATGATCTGGATCACTGGTCTTAAGTCTAGGATTTCATCTCACTCCCAATGCTGTTTAATATGAGGGGTTCTTGATGCTCTCTGAGCTCAGTTGTTTTCTTGCAGACATTTCATTACCCAGCTAGGTAACATCATCAGTGCTACCAATAGTAAGGAGTGAGGTTTGAGGTTCTGTGAGGAAAAAAAGAAGTGAAAAGTGCGGGAAAGAAAAGGGGAAAAAGAAATAAAAGGCATTGACTTCCGACTCCCTTCAGTGCAGTAGAATAAGGCATTAACATGAAACCTCAACTTTTTACTTTTACATAATAGTTTAAACTAGCCATTTCTATAACAACAAATCTATCTCATCAGTAAAACCCAAAATCAAAGTTTCGGGGTTTTTTCCCGTCTCAAGCACAAAATCCAGAAGCAGTTTCCAAGTAGAAATAAAACTATTTGCAGATTTTTTTTCTTTGATCAAAGCTGTCAATTGAGCCATCTCTGCTAACTCCATCAATTTTTGCAGCTGTTCATCCAATTGTGGGGATCAAAACATCCTTCCATTTTTGTGCATAATGTAAAATTGCTGCCATCAACGTATATAATATCAAAGTTTCCCATTTTTTTCCAAGTCTTTTTCCACTAAATCCAAAACAAAAGTTTCTGGTTTTATTTTTACATTCACTTTAAGAATTTTCTGTATTAGAATATGAGTCCTCCTGCAATATTTCTTTGCTTTATCACATGTCCACCATAAATGATTTTTTTAAAAAATCCAATCTTTACATTTACAACATTCATTTCAAATGGTTTTATGCATTCTTGACAACTTTCCTGGAGTTAAATACCCACGATATATCATCTTATAGAAGTTTTAAGTTATAATTTAAATTTAATTTTAAAACTTTCGTCCACGTGTGCTCCCATTGCTCAAGCATTACATTAGATCCAAAGTTCCTTGCCCACTGCTGAATCGTACAATGCTTTTTACTTGTTCATTTTCCAGATTTAAATCCATAACATTTTTATAGACTAGATGTGTTCGGCAGGAGAGACTATCGCAAGTAGGCATCCATGTATACACAGCCACTCTCTCTCTGTTTCCAATGCAACTTTCTCTGGTGGAAATCAATATTATAGGGTCAATATTACAGCCTTTGAGGGGCAGGGAAACAAGATCTAATTTGATCTAGTCTTCAAACAGAAACGGGGGCTTCAGAATTAGATATTGCTCTTTTTTTCCCCCTCCACTCAAGAAAAATAGAAGCCGTGGCTGTTTTCATTTGAAACCTGCCTGCCACTCATTTATTTTCGCCTTTTTATCATTACTATCAAACGTTTTCCAAAACGCAACTGGACATTTTGGGGGTTTTTTCCCCCCCTTAAAACCATTTTGCTTCTCGTCCAAGAAGTTTCTTCAGTCATTGGATGGGAAGGGAAACATTTTCTTTTTCAAAAAAGTTTTTATTTTTATTAATCATAAACATATTTAAATGTACAATCTTTTCCACTCATCTTATCTTTTAACTTTCATTTTTAGTTGTTCGGGGGCTGCTCTTTTACCATTTACCCTCCTTTATTTTACCACAACTTTTCCTCTTCTCCTCCCCTTCTCTTCCTTCCTCTATCTCTTCCTACTTTCTTCATTTTTCCTCTCCTTCTCTTTCCTACTTCCCCTTCCCTTCCCCCCCTCCTCTCTTCTTCCTCCCTTTCTGACCCTCTCTCCTAATCCTCTTTCCCCTCCCTTTTCTTCCTTTCCCTTTCCTCTCCTCTCCTCTCCTCTCCTCTCTTCTCCCTTCCTTCCTTCCTCTCTACTCCTTTCCCTCTCTCTTGTTGGGAAGGGAAACATTTTTAAAGGAAAAAAAAACCCCCAAGAAAGTCCAGTTGTTGGGAGGAAACATTTTTGGGGCAAATTATGACTTGGATGAGTGAGAATCTTCACACACATTTATTAGGATTCAGTATCCAAAGTGAAAAGAGGAACTGAGGGGGGGGGCTCTTTGGATCTTGGAGAAGACGACCCTACTTAAAACAGGAAAAAGGATATATGTGCCCCCTCCCCACTTTTTCCACTTTTTAAGTAAGAATCTTCTCCAAGATCCAAAGAGCCCCTTTTCCACTTTGGCTCCTGGATCCTAATAAATGTCTATGAAGATTCTCAATCATCCAAGTCACAATTTGCCCCAAAAGTGTCCGTGCCCCCCCCCAATCCACAAAAAAGGCAACTAGACTTTTTGGGGTTTTCTTTTTCCTTTGAAAATGTTCCCTTCCCATCCAATGACTGAAGAAACTTCTTGGATGAGAAGCCAAATAGTTTTAAGGGGGGGGGGGAACCTTCCAAAAATGTCCACTGGCCATTCAGCCAGGCACCCAACTTTCCAAGGGGTGAAAAAGTGGGGGGGGCTGTTTCCCAACTTTCCAAGGGGTGAGAAAGAGGGGGGGCTGCTTCCCAACTTTCCGGGGGGGGCTGCTTCCTAACTTTCCAAGGGGTGAGAAAGAGGGGGGGCTGCTTCCCAACTTTCCAAGGGGTGAGATGGGGGGGGCTGCTTCCCAACTTTCCAGGGGGGGGCTGCTTCCTAACTTTCCAAGGAGTGAGAAAGAGGGGGGGCTGCTTCCCAACTTTCCAGGGGGGGCTGCTTCCTAACTTTCCAAGGGGTGAGAAAGAGGGGGGGCTGCTTCCCAACTTTCCAAGGGGTGAGAAAGGGGGGGGCTACTCCCCAACTTTCCAAGGGGTGAGAAAGGGGGGGCTGCTTCCCAACTTAAGAGGGGGGGCTGCTTCCCAACTTTCCAAGGGGTGAGAAAGAGGGGGGGCTGCTTCCCAACTTTCCAAGGGGTGAGACAGGGGGGCTGCTTCCCAACTTTCCAGGGGGGGCTGCTTCCTAACTTTCCAAGGGGTGAGAAAGAGGGGGGGCTGTTTCCCAACTTTCCAAGGAGTGAGAAAGAGGGGGGGCTATTTCCCAACTTTCCAAGGAGTGAGAAAGAGGGGGGGCTGCTTCCCAACTTTCCGGGGGGGGCTGCTTCCCAACTTTCCAAGGGGTGAGACGGGGGGGGGCTGCTTCCCAACTTTCCAGGGGGGGCTGCTTCCTAACTTTCCAAGTGGTGAGAAAGAGGGGGGGCTGCTTCCTAACTTTCCAAGGAGTGAGAAAGAGGGGGGTTGCTTCCCATGGGGGAGGGGCGAACCCCAATTCTCAATGGCGGGTCCCTCAGGCTCTCCCCAGCCCCACCGCAGCCCATCCAAACGACCCCCTCGGTTCCGAGGCAGGGAGGGCAGCGAGTGCAGGGCCAGCCGGCCGGCCGGGCGAGAGGGAGGCGTCGCTGGGCAAGGCAGGCGGGTCTCCGCCCGGCAGCCGGACGGCTCTGTTTGCCTGTAAATAAAGGCAAAGCGTCCGAAGCGGAGATGGCCGTATAAAAGCGGCTGCCACGAGGGTCACCCCGCCTGGCCGACAGCTGGGGCTCCGGGCGCAGGAGGAGGAGGAGGAGGAGGTAAAGAGACGCCGAGGGGTCCCCGGGTGGGGAAGGGTCGTCCCGGCAGGTTGGGCTGAGGAGGAGGAGGAGAAGCCGGGCGCGCTTCAGACCTCGGACAGCGCTCGAGGGGAGAGCCCGGAGGGAGGGGCAGGGGAAGGGACGCGGCTGAGGAAACAAGAGGGGGGGGGTCTCGGAAAGTAACGTTGCGCAATTCCCGAAGTGAGGCGTGAGGGGGGGATGGGGGGGGGTCCGGGATGCTTCTCCTCCACTTGCGCGCCCAGAGAGAGAGAAATATTCTCAGGGTGCCCCAGTGGACTCGCCCCTCGGACACCCTCGCAGCCCCTCTCGCCCCCCCCGGCCCCTTTCACCCCTCAGTCCCTGCGCCCTCCCCCCCCCCCCCGCCCAGTCCTTTTCGCCTCTTAGCCCCCCTCAGCTCTCAGCCTCCTCCTCTCTCCCCTCAGCCCTCCTCTGCTTCTCATCCGCCCCTCAGGAACCCTCAGGGCCCCCTGCCCCGTTTGCCTCTCAGCCCCCTTCATCCCCAGCCCCCTTTTGTCTCTCAGGGCTCCTCACTTTCCAGCCCCCGTTTGCCTCTCAGCCCCCTTCATCCTCAGCCCTCTTTTGTCCCTCAGGGCTCCTCACTTTCCAGCCCCCTTTTGCCTCTCAGCCCCCTTCATCCCTAGCCCCCTTTGCCCGTCAGGGCCCCTCACTCTCCAGCCCCCGTTTGCCTCTCAGCCCCCTTCATCCTCAGCCCTCTTTTGTCCCTCAGGGCTCCTCACTTTCCAGCCCCCTTTTGCCTCTCAGCACCCCTCAGCCCTCCTGTGCCCCTTATTCCCCCTCGCCCCTCAGGACCTTCAGGGCCCCTTGCCCCAGCCCCTTTGCCTCTCAGCCCCCTTTACTCCCCCTTCACCCCACAGGGTCCCTGAAGTCCCCTCGCCCTCCAGCCCTTTTTTCCTCTCAGCCCCCCTCAGCTCCCCAGACCATTCACCTCTCGCCCCCCTCTTCCCCAGCCCCCTGTCCCTCAGCCCTCCTATATCCCTCAGACCCCCCCTCACCCCTCAGGGCCTTTCAGGGCCCATTGCCCCAGCCCCTTTGCCTCTCAGCCCCCTTCATTCCCCCTTCACCCCACAGGGTCCCTGAAGTCCCCTCGCCCTCCAGCCCTTTTTTCCTCTCAGCCCCCCTCAGCTCCCCAGATCACTCTCGGGGCCCCCTCTTCCCCAGCTCCCTGTGGTCCTCCTATACCCTTCAGACACCCTCACCCCTCAGGGCCCTTCAGTGCTCCTCACCCTTCAGCCTCCCTCTCCCCAAGCCTCCTCCCCATGCCTCGCATCCTGTTAGCCCCTCAGCCCCCTTCACCCCCCAGCTCCTTTCAAAGCCCTTCACCCTCCACCTTCCACCCTCAGGGCCCCTTGCCCCCCAGCCCCCTCTCAGCACCCCTCTCCCCCAAGTCTCCTGTCCCTCAGCCCCCCTCCCCATGCCTCCCATCCTCCCTCATTCCTCCTAGCCCCTCAGCCCCCTTCACCCCCAGCTCCTTTCAAACCCCTTCACCCTCCACTCTCAAGGCCCCTTGACCCCCCCACAACCCCTCTTGCGTCTCAGCACCCCTGCCCCACAGCCCCCTCAGCCTCCATCTCACCCCCTCTCTTAAGGAAACCAGACTTTCCTCAACTCTCCTGAGAGAAAAGCACCTGGTTGGGAACTCCAGCTTCTGGTCAGGACCCTTGCTTGGCTTGCAAAGAGTCTCAGGCCAGGTGGAGGAGGAGGAGGAGAGCAGGCCTCCCGATAGGCCGTGGGCAGGAGCTGGCCTGGCCCGAGGGCTGCAAAAGTCCCAACTGTAGGCTTGGTTCGGGGTGCATGTTGTGCTTTGATGGCTGGCTGCCCCCGAGTCTGCTTTGGGGAGGCTGGTTGTCTCCATCGTTGTCTTCGCAGCAGGCGAGGGAAGGCCATGGCAGTCAGCGGCGGGGCAGACGGAGGCCTCCCAGATCGCTACCTGGTGAGCCGACCCATCTACAACGAGCCCAGCTTCCAGGAGGAGAACGAGAAGAAGCTGGTGGTGCCCAAAACGCTCCGGGAGCGAGTCCAGAAATCCTGCAGGTAGTTAATGGGCCCGACTGGCCGGCCTAGATTTAGGGAAGGGTTGAGACTCAAGACCAGTAGGGTTGGGGGGTGGGGGGGCAGGGGTGCATCTCGCTCAGTTATTTCGGCAAGTGACTGTTTTTTTTTTCCTTTGGCAGCTGTTCAAGAAAAAAAGCTTTGCAAATCACCAAGACCTTCTTCCCTATCCTGGAGTGGCTGCCCAAATATAGGATTAAGGAATGGCTCCTCAATGATGTAATTTCGGGCATCAGTACGGGACTTGTGGCTACTTTACAAGGTAAGAGGGGGGCACACCTGTCACCGCAGGAATTAAAGAGGTTGGAGCTGGAAACCTAAGATGAACTATATTGGGCTATTCGAGCTCTCTCTCACACACTTCATCTTTCTTTCTTTCTTTCTTTCTTTCTTTCTTTCTTTCTTTCTTTCTTTCTTTCTTTCTTTCTCTCTCTCTCTCTCTCTCTCTTTCTCTCTCTTTGCTCTCTTTCTTTCTCTCTCTCCATCTCTCTTTCTCTCTCTTTGCTCTCTTTCTTTCTCTCTCTCCATCTCTCTTTCTTTCTCTTTGCTCTCTCTCTTTCTTTCTCTCTCTCTCCATCTCTCTTTCTCTTTTTTCTTTCTTTCTTTTTCTCTCTCTCTCCATCTCTCTTTCTCTCTCTTTGCTCTCTTTCTTTCTCTCTCTCCATCTCTCTTTCTTTCTCTTTGCTCTCTCTCTTTCTTTCTCTCTCTCTCCATCTCTCTTTCTCTTTTTTCTTTCTTTCTTTTTCTCTCTCTCTCCATCTCTCTTTCTCTCTCTGCTGTCTCTCTTTCTCTCTCTCTCTCTCTTTCTCTACATTTCTCTCTCTCTCTCTCCCTTTGCTCTCTTTCTTTCTTTCTTTTTCTTTCTTTCTCTCTCTCCATCTCTCTTTTTCTCGGTCTTTCTCTGTCTCTCTTTCTTTCTCTCTTTCTCCATTTGGATCAAAGAGAGGTCCAACTATCAATTAAGCAGAAACTTTCTGACAGTGAGAACAATTAACCAGTGGAACGACTTGCCTCCAGAAGCTGTGAGTGCTTCAACACTGGAGGTTTTTAAGAAGAGATTGGAGAACCATTTGTCTGAAGTGGTGTAAAGTTTCCTCCCTAGGCAGGGGGTTGGACTAGATGACCTTCAAGGTCCCTTCCAACTCTGTTATTCTGTACTGTGTTCTACTGTGGGTTTGTTTTTTCATCACTATAACTTAAAACAAGTTGAATCATTTTACAATTAAGCTGACTTGGATGTTTTCCTAGCTTTAAACGTTGCTCAGTTTTATTTAGATGTCTTTTTATATTCGCAACTCTAAAGTTTGTAGATTTTTCAGCTCATTTTTTATTTATTTAAATTTCATTCCACTTAAATACTGCCCAATCCAAAGCAACTCTGGTTTGCTTCTTAGTAAACATTTCCTGCTGAATGTTTACACCTAGTATGCTATCTAAATGCAC